>NC_058131.1:711715844-711729756 GCF_016433145.1 Gracilinanus agilis
CTCTCTCTCTCTCTCTCTCTCTCTCTCTCTCTCTCTCTCTCTCTCTCAGAACAGTGGTTCCCAAACTTTTTTCACCTACTGTCACATACTATCACTGGCCGCTTACAGTTATTCACTGCCCCCAAATGCATCTGTGGTCATCACCACCCTCCTGGATCGCTGCAGCACCCACCAGGGTGGGGTGGCACCCACTTTGGGAATCAATGACTTAGAAAAATATTTGACTTATAGTACACACATAAATGCTTGACTTTATTATCACTGAAAGACTCAAAGAAGAGTCACTAAATTGGTCCTTCTATGTTGTAGTGGCAATATTTGCCCAGTTATGAATTCCAGAATTCTCCAAATTACTCTGTTTCTGACTCCTAACCTTATTTTTTGTATTTAATCCTTAGGTCCTTTCTTCTCTATCTCATCTATCTTCCAAAGGATTGGTAATTTTTGGAGCAAGTAGAAATGTTTTTTAACTATTTTTTAAGGATCACAGATTTTTAGAGTTGTCAAGGACCTTAGTGGCCATCTAGTTAAATACCCCCATTTTATAGATGAGAAAACTAAGACTCATCAAGCTGAAATGATTTGCTTGGGACATCAGCTAGTAAAAATAGTTGGGAATTCTTCCCAAGTCTTCTTTCTACTCACTTTGTCTCTTGTAAACATCCACTTACTCAGATGATATCTACCCCATTAGAACATGCGCTACTTTTGAGAAAGGAATGCTTTTTGCTTTCTTTGTAACCTTAGCTCTTTCTTATAGTTTTGTGCATAGTATTTCATAAATGCTTGCTAGCTGCCTGAATGAGAGTGTAGCCCTTTCTCCCCTAAGTCATGCTGACTCTAGATCAATGTCTGTATCATAATCTTTTTGTGTTTTTCAGATTCCTCCTGTAGTCTGGTGAAGTTTATAGATCCTTTCTCAGAAAAAAAAATGTTTTTAAATAAATAAAAAATAAAAAATTCAGAGGAGCATAAAAGAAACCAGAGGTTAGTGAAAATAAAGAGGTATTTTTCCCTCATCCTGTTTCATATTCTCTCTGAAATCTAAGAACCTTTGCTCCCCTGCAAGGAGTGCCCAGGCAAAATATAAATAATCCTCAAAATTTACTTTTATTATTGATTCAACTAGCCATTTGCTGCAACTGCTAAGGAACAACAATATGGATTACGTTGATGGTTACTTTCTAATCAGCATAACTTCTGCAAAACTTGGTTTCTTATTTACATTTAGTAGTTAGTACTAATGAAGCCAAGTTTGAGGTTATGAGTTCTAATCCAGTGAAAATGAGATTACCGTCTATCTGTCCTGCAGATATCTTTCTTTCGTACTTTTCACTTTCACAAGGAGGACTAGCTGAGAACTTGTGAATGGACTAATTCCCTCTTCTTGGGAAAATTAGAATCTAGAATTATATGCTCTGTAATTACTAAATCAGTAGCATTAACATTGTGTTATAGTCACAAAATGCATTCAGATTATGGTAATATGTCATACTTCCATTTATAAACAGAACCCCATCTTAAAATAAAGGTTAACACTAGCCTTGTAAAGAATGATATCCTCTTCAACCCATGCTGCCCAAAGTGATATTCATATTCTTAAGAGAAATGCCACTTTCATGCTCCAGAAGCTTCGATGGATCCCTATTGCTTATAGGATAAAATTCAAGCTTCTTTGTTTAACACTTAAAGATCTTACTTCATATTGTGGCTCCAACCCATCTTGGCACTCTAATTTCACATCGTTTCCCTTCATGTACTCAATGTTATAGCCCAGCTGGTTTGCTTATTATAGGATTATAGATTAAGATCTGGAAGGGAAGGAACCATAAGGCTGTTAATTCCAACTCCTTTATGTTATAAATAGGACCCACATTGGTGATAGCATAGCACTTAATAGAGTCATGCAGTTAGTAAGAACTTGAGATAGAATTAGGATTCGAACTCAGGTCTTCCTAAGTACAACATTCTGTACACTGTACCACCTGGTTATCTAATCAAATAACTAATATGTAGATGAAATAGGATTTGACCTTGGGATTCTTGACATTTCTTCTATCATTTCTGGGCCTTTTCCAAGATGTCTCTCATGCCTGGAATGCTCTCAGACCTCACCTTCTCCTCTTCATCTTCTAAACCATGCCTGCCTTCTAGGCCCAGTTAGAGCACCATTTCTTTTTGGTTTTGAATTAAAAAAAATTTTTTTAAATGTTTTCCAATTACACGTAGAAACAGTTTTGAACAATGATTATCTGACGTTTTGTGATTCAGATTCTCTCCCTCCTTCCTTCCTTCTCTTCCTGCCTCCCCAGGCAGTAAATAGTCTGATATAGATTATACCAACCCTGTCATGCAAGACATATCTCCATATTTTTCATGCTATCAGAGAAGATATATATCACTCCCACAAGAAAAACCTCATGGAGAGAATAAAGTGAAACATGGAATGCTTTGATCTGCCATTGGACCCCAACAGTTTCTCCTTTGGCTATAGAGAGTTTTTTTTGGTTCATGAATCCCTTGAGGTTATCTTGGAACCTTTCATTGCTGATAACAGTGTAGTCCTTCACAGTTGATCATTGTAGAGTGTTTCTGTTACTGTATACACTGTTCTCCTGGTTCTGCTTACTTCACTTTGCTTCAGTTCATATAAGTCTTTCAAGGTTCTTCTGAACTCATCCTGTTGGCCATTTTGCATGGCTCAATAATATTCCATTACAATCCTATACCACAACATGTTCAGTCATTCCCCAATTGAGGGACATCATCTCAGTTTCCAGTTCTTTGCCACTACAAAAGAAGAGTTTCCACAAGGTATTTTTGTATAGGAAGGTTCTTTTCTCCTATCTTTCATCTCTTTGGAATTCAGCTCCATAGTGGTATTATGGGGTCAAAGGATATGCATGGTTTTATGGCCCTTTGGGCATGGTTCCAGATTATTAAGCACCATTTCTTGGAGGAAGCCTTCTCTGATCCACCTGTGTTTCACCCACCCCTGCCAAGTTGTTCCTCTCTCCATATTTATGTATGTATAAATATGTACAAATTATGTATATATTTGTCTTAACTTCTACGTATGTGTTTTCCACCAGGAGAAAAAGGGCAGAATATGCTTGATTTTTGTCTTTATATTCCAGCACTTAGCACAGTGTCTGATATATAATAGATATTTAGTAAATGCTTGTGGACTGACTGATTGGTGGGATGAATGAATGAATGAATGAATGAATGAATGAATGAAGTGAGTCATATTTTTGGTAATGTGTCCTGCAGAAGAAATCATGTTTGTTTAAGGACTTAGTGTCTGCTCTCTATGGGTAGCTGCCTTCTTCTAATTTATCCACAAATCTTGGAACATACTCACTCCTGTGGGTCTAGGGCACAGATCTTTAACTTGGAAATATCAGGTCATCCATCCAGAAGCAAAAGCAATTGGGAGTTTCTAAGAGCACACTGGATCTGCCTTCATAAATCACAGCTTGCGAAGCTCCCTGACTTCATCTCCTATTTAGAAGGTCACTGCACATCAGCCGTGACCTGTGGGGGATTGAATTAAACCTAAAAACCAACAGTTTCTTGGCTGCTAGAAACATGGACTCAACGCGGAGCTTTAGAGAGAGAATATGAGTAAAAGAAGCCTTCGGTTCTTGAGAGGTCCCTTGTTAGGCAACCTCACTTACCCTGGACATAGCCAAGGACTCAGAAGGAAGAGAAAGAGCCTTTGGATAAAGGGGGAAAACAATTCAATTGAGTTTCAGTTTACTAAACATTTAAAAATGCCTGCCGTGCATGAGGCACTGTTCTATATTCTGGGGATATCACGTCATATAGACATGAGATACGATCTGCTTTTAGAGGATTCAGAATCAAACAGGAGGAGAAGATTTGCACATCAGTCAGAAGGAAATGAGACAGAGGACAAGTGGAACAAAGAGGAGGGCAAGGCAAAATGTTGTTGAGTCCTTGAAAAGCAAGAGCTTATTTCCCACTTTGGTATCAGGGAAAGGCTCCGTGAGTATGATGCCTGGACTAGACTCAGTGCATCACAGGATCTTAAGACTACAGTGAGGAGCTTCAATAGAGGTAAATTAGGAATGATAATGAAATGAATGAAAAAGCATCTATTAGGCACTTACTATGTACAAATATGGCAAATATTGCAAGTAAAAACAGTGACAGAGTCCTTACTCTCAAGGACCTTATACTCTAATTGGAGGAGATGCCATTAAAAAAAAAAAAAAGGTTCAGCTGAACAGAGGATGGAAAGGCCCAGAAACCCTAAAGGACCAGTGGCAGGGCAGATGGCAAGAGTCAGGGATCCTTAGGTTACCTAAATCATAAATCAATATTGGGGGTCTGGAGGGCAAAGAGTCAGGGCTGAAGGTCTGGAGGTGGTTAGGACACCACAGCAGGGAAGATGGTAATACTTGGTGGTCCTTCATCCTGACAGAAGAAATAAAGTTGGTGATTCCCATTTCATGGAAGTCATTTAAGTAGTCTAGAAGTCTGGATGGATTCTGGGTAGAATGTGGCTAGGAAAGAGTGGGGTAGGCAGATGGGGAATTGTGCAGGAAAAGTTCAGAAAAAAGTTATATTTTTGTTATATATTAAAAATATATATATGCATATATAAAGCCCTGTATGGTGAAGCCAGTGCACTTTATCCCTATATTCAAATTAGGAGGAAAGGAAGGTTACTGCCTTTATTTCTTTCCAATCCTTTTCCTCTCCAGTCCAACCTCCATCAATCCTTTGCAGAACATCCATCCAACAGGCACAGAGCTTTTTTCCTTTTGAAACAGCATGGGCAATGATGTAGAAATGGGATGTCTAACTTTCTTCTCTGTTTTCTATGTAACTAACCCATTTCTTCCCTAGTCATATATGTCTGGTAACATCCTTAATGTTGATTGATAGACTCACAGCTTTAGAACTGGCTGAGATCTCAGAGGCCACCTAATTCAGCTCTCTCACTTTACAGATAATGGAACTGAGAGTAAAGATTATGTGACTTGTCAAAGTCATCCCACAACTGCTAAGTACCTGGGGTGGAATAATTATAATAACTAACATTTAGATGCACTTTAATTTTTATTGGTCACCTCATATGGCCCTCACAATAACCTTGTGAGCTAGGTGTAATTCCATTCTTCATTTTATAGATGGGGAAACTGAGTCTCAGAAAAGTTAATTTCACACAGTAAATGAGGTGAGATTTGAACTCTAGGCTTAGTACGGTCCCTCTGTGGGGCTATATAATTGTTCATTTGAAATAGGTTTGGGGCTACTCAGACTCATTGTTGGCAACCCCACTGCCTTTTGGATGATTCTCATTAATGACAAATAGCCACATGATATCAGCCAGAGAAGAGATGATAGGGAGATTGACCTGCAATTGCATTCATCTAGGGAACTCAGATAGGGAAGCTATCAAGTTAGCTCAGCACTTTCTCTACAGTTTTGTTATTGTTGTCCAGTAGTTTCAGTCATGTCCATCTTTTCGTTGTTTTAATTGTGTCTGACACTTTGTGACTCCATTTGAGAATTTCTTGGCAAAGATACTGGAGAAGATTACCATTTCCTTCCCCAGCTCATTTTACAGATGAGGAACTGAGGCAAATAGGGTTAAATGACTTGCCCAGGGTGATATAACTAGTAAATGTCAGAGGCTAGATTTAAACTCAGGTCCTCTTGATTCTAGGGCCGGTGATTTATCCACAACACCACCTAGCTGTCCTCTACAGCTCAAAGTTTTAGGCAATTTTCTAGAGAACTGACAGCTGAAAGGACTTGCCCAAGATCACATGGGCAGCATGTACTGGCCAGGACTTGAAATCAGCCAGTAAGGCCAGATGCCCATCTATGAGGCCAAGCTATCTTTTAGTAGGGAAAAAATAGTTAAAAAAAAAAGAACTGTTGCTAAAAAGATGAATCTTTGTTTCATGAAAAGCTTTTGTTTCATTTCCAAAGACAGTCCAGACCATTCGATCTGTGTCCACCTTATTGTCCATTGGAAGCAGCTGCTAGAGATGGACTTGCTAATAAAATAGTTTATACCAGTGTTGTGTCATAGGAGATTCTTATAACAGTGACTCTTGGTGATCAAGAAATGATTATGATGGGGGCAGCTGGGTAGCTCAGTGGATTGAGAGCCAGGCCTAGAGATGGGAGGCCCTACATTCAAATCTGGCCTCAGACACTTCCCAGCTGTGTGACCCTGGGCAAGTCACTTGACCCCCATTGCCCACCCTTATCATTCTTCCACCAAGGAGCCAATACACAGAAGTTAAGAGTTTTTTAAAAAAGAAGTTATTATTATTAGAAAAGCTCCCATGGGGTACTGAATGGGTAGCAATCCTGAGTTATCTGTGAAAGTCCCATCTGTAAAGGACTCTCTCTTTGATGCCTCCTTATAAATAGGATATACCTGAATCGTGCTTTCAATTTAACTTTAATTGCCCAAGCTTTCTGACAAGACTGTGTGGTTGGGGATGTTCAGAGTTGGCTCAGTTACATGTTGGAACAATTGACTTTTCTTTCCTTCATAAAATACTGCTTCTTCTTCAAAGATGAAGATAGAGCTTCCTCCAATGGTTCTAGTAGCATACTTTCAAGTGTAAATGCTACTGCAAGCTCTTTTTGCTTCTCTCCTTAGACCCTTTTCCGTCTCACTTCCAGTCTTTTTAGACTCTCGTGTGTGTGTGTGTGTGTGTGTGCATGAGGTAGAAGGTGGTGGTAGTAAGTAGAAGGTGGTAGACATGAGCTTTAATCATTAAAGGGCACTCTTTCACTTATATAAATCGCTAATTAGTGTCTCTATTGTAATTTATGGTATTAGTTTCTTGAAGAATGAAGAGATTCAAGGACTTGTTCAATTTACCCAACTAATATACTTTGGATGTATGAGTTAGTCTCAGTCTTCCTACTTCAAAGGTTGGTGCTCTACCCATTATGTTGCACTGCCTATCCCTTGATGAGTAGTTTGAGAACTAATCCTTCTATTTTTCAGTGGGACAACATTGCATCCAATTCAGTAGGCATTTAATAAGACCCTACTATTTGCTAGACAGTCACATAGTCATGACTCCTAAATTCCTCTCTGTTTAATTTCTTGCTTCTATCTCCATCTTTTTTGCCTTCATTTTGCTTGTCTCTTCTATGTGATCTCCTTTCTCCTCTTTCTTCTCCATCTTTCCTTCCTTCTTTACTGTTCTCTTTTCCTTTCTTCCCTTCCCCTCTCCCCTTCTTTCCTTTTTTCTTCACCCTTCTTTTTTCCCATTTCTTTGCCATTCTTCTTTACTCCCTTTCCACTTACAATGTTCCTTCCAAGAGTCAAGTTTCTTAATCTCCATGGGCTTCACTTTCCTCATCTGAAAAATGGGAGTATTGTAAGGGCCCTGCTGGCTTTAAGTCTAAGCTCCCATGTGATAGACTAAATGGGGTTGGATCCTGATTTTACTATTTTTTTAAACCCTTACCTTCTCTCTTAGAAACAATACCATGTATTGGTTCCAAGGCAGAAGAGTGGTCAGGGCTAGGCAATGGTGGTCAAGTGACTTGCCCAGGGTCACATAGCTAGAAGTGTCTGATGCCAGATTGAATTTAGGACTTCCCATCTCTAGGCCTGGCTCTCAATCCACTGAGCCACCCAGCTTTCCACCCCCCACCCTCCAATTTTACTTTCAATGGTAAAGAAATATTTTGATAGAACTATGTGGAATTGGTCATGGCACATGTACAACCACACATAGACATACACAGTAAAGTAGATGCGAACTTTATCAACATGAATAGGAAAGGAGAATACTTTGTGTCTTAATCTAAATATGCACTGCTCCCAAATAGGAGTTCATACCCTTGAAAGACTGAATCAATGAGGTAAATACTTAAAAAAAAATCCCTTCCAATGAATATAAGCAAATAGCAAGAATGTATACAGATGTAGCTCTTCAGTTCACTGCTTTATCATTCCCAAACAAGTTGACAGCAACAACAAAAATCTAATTATCAATCCCCTCCCTTCTCGATACCATCTTCTATTACGTTTTTCAGTTGTGTCATATTCTTCCCAACTTCATTTGGTGGTTTTGGGCAAAGATACTGGAGTGGTTTGCCATTTCTTTCTGCAGCTCATTTTACAGATGAGAAAACTGATATAAATAAGGTTAAGTGACTTGCTCAAGGTTACACATCTAGGAAATGTCTCAGGCAGGATTTGAACATGGGAAGAGGAATCTTCCTGACTTCAGACCCAGTGTTCTATCTACTAGGCTACATTTTATATAGCATTCCCCCTAAAAGTAATGTACATTTAGGTTGTTCCCATTCAGGCCTTTATGATTAAATCATCGGCACAACAAAGCCTAACCAAACTCTTAGGGTCCAAGGCTCGGGCTAAAACAAAACAGAAGAAAACAAAATATAGCTAAAGCCATTATATTATTTGGCTGGAGGTGTGATCGTGTCATTGTAACCCACTCACACTTGTTCATCTTGTGTGAATCTCTTTCATGTCTTCCCATAACGTCTGTGGAACATGATCAGGGATTTCCTTCTGATTTTTAGACGTTGAGAACAAAGGCACACTGGAAGACAATTCTTCAATGGACTGATCTTTGCTCTCAAGTCTAGGCCAATGGAATGTATGCTCAGGAAGGTTTTGACTTTTTGGGAAAGGTTCTGAATCCAACGCTGGCAGTTGACAGTGTTTTCTAAGGAGCAGCCTATGTTCAGAGAGGCTCCCATCAATGGAAAGGCATCTTGATCTGATGATTCTGAGGCCATTTTAACCGCACAGTGGCATAGGGCATAAAACAAAACAAAGAATGCAAACAATTTTGAATTAAAAGTAGCCTCTTGTCTCCTGGCTCTTTTATAAAAATGTAATCACATTTTCTTTACCAAAAGAATAGCAACTAACATAAGGAAGAGAATACCAAGGCCATCAAGATGTTGTGGCCACAACTTTTCTTTGTCAAGCTCTTTATGTTGTGCTTAACTCAGCACAGAGGAAAAAATAAAAGTCATTGAGATTGTGAGATTGTTTTGCTCATCTTTTCCTCCCTATCTCACAACCTTGAGTTAGGGAAAGCTGGTGCCTGGATTTTTCAAAGATGAAGGCTTTTGGGCCCCAGGGAATGGGGCTGGTCTGCATTGTTCTTAGTGACTAATGATGTGGGTTTGCCCCTTGCAGGGGTCAGAATCTTTTAATTGGCATTGACCTCTGAAAAATAGATCAAGGATAGAAGGCTATGGAAGGGGCCAACCACGGAAAATCACTTCCAAATGAAAAGAGCCCATCCCTGCCCATCCTTTAGCTGGGCAGCTCATTTGCATAAATCCATTTGGAGCTGTCATCATCCTAAAGTGAGGAGGAAATGCATTCTGTCAGGATTTTGGCTGTAGGCAAGCAATGTACCAGTAACAATTTTTTAAAAAAGAGAAAATATTGGATCTTATAAGCCCGAGATGTTTTCTGCTTTATTTAGTGATGAGACAGAGGGAAGAAATGAAAACAAGGCCATTGTTATCTTTTTGCATTAATTTTTCTGACTTATTAAAAGGAGAGAGAACAATGACCCCAAAGGTCAGACAATCTACCTCCTTTGTGTGCAAGCCTGAGTCCATTGGCATGGATGTGGATCTCAAGGTGGTGGTGGCAAGGCAACCAGGTAGTAAGAAGCTAGAAATGTGAGTCTGTGGTCCATGACATAGACTTAGGATGGGATCTAAATTTGAGACTCATCTGCATAAGGAAGAGGAAAACTTGGAAATAGATAAAATCACCAAGAAAGAAAGAGTAGAGAGTTAAGAAAGGAATAACAAGGTCAGAGACATGGATGTAGCCCAGCATTAGGACCTAGGAGGAAGATACAGTTTCCAAGTGTCTACTAAATAAAATCTCAGCTATTTACCCTGCCATTCTAGGTCCTGTCTGATCTGGGCATCACCTGCCTGAACATCTTTATTTCATATGAGCTACTCCCATGAAATGCATAGGAGAGTCAAGCTCCATGGCCAGGCATTTCCCTCACTTTTTAGAAAGAAACAATTTTTGTTCGTTTGATCTTGTTGTTCAATTGATCTTGAAGTCAAGAGGATGTGGGTTAAATTTTATCTTAAATGCTTATTAATTGCTTGACCCTAGGAGAGTCATTCTACCATGTTTCATCTCAATTTACTCATCTATAAAAATAAACATAGTGGAAGTGCTTACTTCATAGGATTGCTGTGATCCAATGAGTTAATGTTTGTCAAGTATTTGGCAAACCTAAGTCATTCTTCATTCTTAGCAAATATTTTTGCATGTGCCATTTCTTGATTCCTGGTGGATGGACTGTGCAGAGCTCCTCTAAGGTAAGTGCTTGAGGAATTTGATTAAGTTGCCTTACAACCTTGTGAAAAATCACAAATGATCAAAGAATATGAATAGGTAGTTTTCAGATGAAGAAATCAAAACTATCAATAAGCATATAAAAAAAGTGTTTTTAATCTCTCATAATTAGAGAAATGCAAATCAAAACAACTCTGAGGCACCACTTCACACCTAGCAGATTAGCCACTATGATAGAAGAGGAAAATAATAAATGTTGGAGGGGATGTGGCAGAATTGGGACACTAATGCATTGCTGGTGGAGTTGTGGATTGATCCAGCCATTCTAGAAGGCTTTAAAAGAATGCACATTTTGATCTAGCAATACCACCACCAGGCTTCACCTCAAAGAGGTAATAAGGAAAAGAGTTTATACATAAATATTCATAGCTGCACCCTTTGTGGTGACAAAAAATTATAAAATGAGGGGGTGTCTCTTGATTGGGGAATGACTGAACAAATTGTGGTATACGATGGTAATGGAAAACTATTGTGATGTAAGGAATGATAAACTGGAAGATTTCTATATGAACTGGAAGAACCTCCCTGAACTGTTGCAGAGTAAAATGAGCAGAATCAAGAGAACATTGTACACAGAAAGGGAAACACTGTGGAATGATCTAATGTAATGGATTTTGCTACTAGTAGCAATGCAATGATCCAGGATAATCTTGAGGGATTTCTATGAAAGAACGCTATCCACATTGAGAGAAAGAACTGTGGGAGTAGAAATGCAGAAGAAAAGCATGTGACTTATCACATGATTTGGGGTTTTGGTTTCAAAAGATTGCTCTATTGCAAAAATGAATAATATGGAAATAGGTATCAAGTGATAACATTTGTATAACTCAGTGGAATTGCTTGCCCGCTCTGGGAGGGGGGGAGGGAAGAAAGGAGGGAAAGAAAATGTATTGTGTAAACATGGAAAAATATTTATAAAAAAGCTTGTCAAAAATCAAGAGTACAAATCTCCTTTCAATTAAGAAGCAATAAGGTAACTATTTTGAGAAGAAAGTATTTTGGGGAGGGGATATTGTTTGGATGTTTATTGAGAAGTGTCTATTGTGTGAAAACAAAATGTAAAAACAAGTTTTTTTTAACAAATTATATTATGTTTATAATACTTAATCTAGCAATTTCAAAGACAAGTCAAAAGCTATATTCTTCTTTTAAGATTCTCTTTGAATCCTCTATTTTAATTATTTTTCTTTGACTAAAAAAAGGATCACTTTAGCTGCTAGAAATGAAAGATCATTCAGTCTGGAAGTTAATTTTCATCTTGTTTCATTAAACCTGAAAAAAATTCTTACATTTTTCCTGAGCATTCTCCCACACGGATCAAAATGTTCAAATTCTGTTTTTAACCAAAACTTATGTGCAAAAGATCCATTTTTTTGTGTTGAATATTAATTTTTTCAAATGTTCAGGAGGATAATCTCATTTGTTGTTCTTAGCCTTCAGGCTTTTAAACATCTTCACTTTATAGAAATGCAGACTTAAAAATGAAAAGGACCTCAGAGACCACTGGGACGAGAGAATGGAACTGGGTAAGGAAGTTCTCAGTGGGAGGATTTGAGTCTCAGATATTCTTATGTCAAGCCCATTGCTTTTTCTTTTGTACAATTTTGTTGTTGAGTTGTGTCTGACTCTTCATGAACCCATTTGGGGCTTTCTTGGCAGAGATACTGGAGTAGTTTGTCATTTCCTTCTCCAGCTCATTTTATGTGTGAGGAAGCTGAAGCAAAGGGAGCTAAGAGACTTGCTCAGGACCACCCAGCAAGTGTTTGGGGTCAGATTTGAACTCGGAGGATGAATCTTCCTGCCTCCAGGTACTGTGCTCTACCCACTGTACCACCTAGCTGTCCCCATTGTATGATATCAGTTTTTTAATTCAACAACCTTTTAAATGTTTACTATATTCAAGGTATATTGATAGACACAGGGGACAAAAAGACAAGATAAGTAAGTCTCTGACTTCCAGAAGCAAACATTCTATGAGGGGAAAGAACATATACATTTATAATAATATAAAAGATAGCATATATGCAAATAAGTAAATTCAAAATATATAAAAGTAGTATAATTTGAAGAAAGAACCCTTACTATTGGGCAGGCAGTTGGGGGATGATGAGAGGAAATGTCATGTAAGTGGTAGCACCTGAGTCAGGCTTTGAAGGAAGTTCAGGTTTCCAATAATCAGTGATGATGATTGATGATGATGATGATGATGATGATGATGATGATGATGATGATGATGATGATAGCATCTGTTAGCACTTCAATCTTTCAAAAACTTTAAAAATATAACTTTTTATTCTCATAATAACTCTGGGAATAGACACCATTATTGTCCACATTTTACAGATGAGGATATTGAGGCAGAGGGTGGTTAAGTGACTTGCTAAAAAAAAAACAAAACAAACAAACCCTGCTGTCTGAGAGAGGATTTGAACTCAGGGGTTCTTGACTCCAAATCCAGTCCTTTACTCAACATTCTAGCATTGAGAACCACTTGTGAAAAAGCATGGAGGTGGGAAATGGATTACCAAATATGGGGAACCTCTATCAGGATGGTTATGGTCTAGTGAAAAGTGGAGTACACATGAAGGGGAATGATGTACATTAGAAAAGACTCCTGAATAGTAATATGAATAACAAGAAAATATATTTATAGAAATGGATTGAAAAATAAAAATATTGTCTTATGTTTAGCACCATGCAGAGCACAGGTAATCTAAACACAATATCAAACTTTCAACCACCATGGAGCTATATTCTAATAGAATGAGACTACACATATAAGAGAGAAGTTAATAAAGAGGACATTTTTATTTAGGAAGTCACAGAGATGATGAGTAGCTCCACAGAGGAGTTGATTAATATATCTTTTCCAGTAAAGGACTATATTCTGTTGATCAGATTTTTGGAGCTGGAAAGAATATAAAATTTTAAAGTCGATAGTGCTTTAAATACATTATCTCATTTGAACTTTACAATATCACTGCTGATAGCTCTCATAGTTGTGATTATCTGCATTTCACAGTAGAGAAAATTGGGTTTCAGAGAAACTACTTGACTTACCTCCCCCAACCCATCTAGTAAGTGTTAGAGGCAGGTTGTTTTAGGAGAAATCAGGTTTTGTTTGTAAATAATATTAAGATGAGTAATAGCATGGTATAGTGTTTAGCCAGCTGGCCTCTGAAGTCTAGATTACTGGAGTTCATGTATCTTTGTCTTCTCTACCCATAAATTCCTCCTCTATACTCTCTGTGTGATTCAAATCAAGTCACTTAACCTGGAGGTGCCCAAGGCAACTTTTGAGATTATAATTTGAAAGCAGCTGCCAATACGCATTGATAAAGGTCATTTCTTCATTAGGAGGCCCTTTTGCCAATAATTTCACAGATCAAGGAAAGAAAGAAATAAAGGAAGGGAGGAAGAAAGAAAGAAATAAAGGAAGGAAGGAAGAAAGAATGAAAGAAAGAAAGAAAGAAAGAAAGAAAGAAAGAAAGAGAGAAAGAGAGAAAGAAAGAAAGAAAG
>NC_058131.1:711729846-711794846 GCF_016433145.1 Gracilinanus agilis
GAGGAAGAAAGAAAGAGAAAGGAAGGAAGGAAGAAAAGAAGGAAGGAAAGAAAGAAATGAAAGAAAGAAATGAAAGGAGAGGGAAGGAAGGATGGATAGAAAGAAGGGAGGGAGGGATGAAGGAAGAAATGGAGGAAGGAAGGAAAGGAACTTAAAAGAATTGTAGTCAAGGTTTTGATCCTTTGTAATTCTTCACTTAAAAAGTCAGGCTCCATCCCCACTCCCTTTGAGCCCAAATATGGGTATTTTAAAGCAAAACATTAAAATTGAAAGAATCATGTGGCATGTAAATAGGCTTTAGCCTATTATGAGCTATGAAATGTATTGGAGAAACCATTTTAGTATTTCAACAAGGTCACATAGGCCCCTCTAAAGAGATGGGCTGTTCTTGTATAAAGACAAGACCATGTACATACTTCACTGTTATTCACAAAATATTCAAAGACTAGCATTTAGACTTAACTTATTGGGGGACTTCTCCATGGAGAGGTTCTGGAAGGACATGTTCAAAAATTGTACAGGATGAGGGAGAATGAGTGGGTTGTGATAGGAATCCCCTGTTTCCTTCAAAACTCAACCCCTTTGCCATGAAACCTTTCCTAGTCCTCTTCAACAGCTACTAGGATCCCTTCTCCAAAGTATTGCTTTATGTATATTTTTACTTATCTTCTGTATATACTTACATGCTCACACATTGTCTCCTTTTAGGCTGTAAACTCAGTGAAGGCAAAGACTGTTACACTTTTGAATTCCTATCCTTTGTGCCAGCATAGTTCCTGGAACATAGAAATGGCTTAATAAATGCTTGTTGATCAATTGATTAATTAGAAGTAGTCACTATAAAGGTGGGATTACAGATCCACTGGGTAATAATAAAAGTTTCCATATGTAGCAGTTGGAGACTATGCACACATACACAAACATATTATTCCAATTAAATTTCATAGCAACTCACTACAGTGGGTAATCATGATCTCACTGGCATGGGCAAAGTCTCCAATGGTGCACATCCTACCATTCATCTGTGCCTTCTCATCCTACAGGATGCTGTCTAATTCTTCCAATAAGTCCTGTTGATAAGATCCATCTACCATTCCAGTAGTCTTTCTTGAGCTCTCTTGATATTGTGTATAGACTAGAGGAGTAAGGGATTAGATATCCCTTACTTTATGGTAGACATTGCTAAAAAAATGATTCCTACTTTCTTGTATTTAATGCTCCTTCCTTTGTTTAAGGTTTCACAACAAATATGTAGCAGATTTTTCATACATGCCATCCACTTCTCCATTTCCCTCATCTTTAGCTTTTTACATATCCCATTCTCTTCAAATTAACTTATACCTATTTTGTATGTGCATGTTGTCTCCTCTAATAGAAAGTAAGATCCTTGAGAGCAGGAGTTATTTCAATTTTGATTTTTTTCTTTTGCTTAGCATAGGGCCTAGAATACAATAGGTGCTTAATAAATGTTGGAGATGAATCATTATTGACTCTAGGACTTGCAACTCTATTATAGGATTTGCATAATAGGAGCTTTTATTCAGTGGAAAGTTTGAGAAGTCATTAAAAGAAATCATTGAAGCATTCTGTTCACCTGAAAATATTTAGTTCAAATTAATATTTCCACCTTTTTCAATTCAACTGAAAACCTTAAAAACTATTCTCTCCAGCAGAAAGTCCTTCCTGTATATTTCCTTTTAGGAAAATGCATACAAGATGGAGAACAAAGGTAAAAGTTCCAGGAAATGCAAAATTTGCCTCTTGTCTCATTAAGATCATCACTTTTTACCCCCTTGAAGTGTTTGATGCCAAGATCCAGTGCAAAGAAGTTTCCTCTTTTCTACTCAAGGATGAAAATATTGCTAACAGAGAGGATGACCTCTCAATCCTTGGGTGTGGATGTGAGTGCAGAGTCATCGAGGAAGGAACTCATTGGTTCTAGTTCAAGATTAAATAACTATAGTTTGGGAGGATTCATGCCAACCTGTACTGCCATCCATTGTTACATTTTCTTTGTTTAAGATTCCAATAAACATATCTCCAGTCTTCTCAGTGTTTGAGGGCATGGGTCTCCTATGCAAGTTTGGACATTTCTTTCTCTAAGTAAGACAGGGTTGGATTTAGAATTAATAGTAACATGCTAAAACCACTGAAAACAGTGTTAATGAATATTGTTCTTCAACACTGACATTTTCCTTAAAGGAAACAACCTACTTTCCTTCTATTCAAATTGAGACCCAATTATTCAGACACTGTTAAATGTGGATGCACTGATAAACCTGTTTTATGTGCTATCCTTACAAATACATATCAGAATTTAGACCCTATGTGTTCTTCATCTATTGTCTTTTCCTGAGTAGATATTTGGTTTAAACTCTTATGAAATTATAAATTTGGGGGCCAGCTAGTTGGCTCTGTGGATAGAGAGCCAGGCCTGGAGATGGGAGTTCCTGGGTTCAAATCTTGTCTCAGATTCTTCCTATCTGCGTGACCCTGGGAAAGTCACTTTACCCCCATTGCCTAACCCTTACCAGTCTTCTGCCTTGGAAGCAATAGACAGTATTAATTCTAAGCCAGAAGGTAAGTTGTGTATTTTTTTTAAAGAAAGAAATCATGGGTCTCATTTAAGAGGCTTTGCAGTGATCTGTGGCTTGATATGACAATGATGACACCTATAAATATGTTCATAGGAACATTTAGAGAATATGAAGAGTATTATATTTAAGATGGAATTCTTCTTTGATTTAGACTCTGTTTTGTGATGCAGGTAGTACAAAAACTATTAAGCCCATTTTACAAATGAAGAAACTTAGTCTCCAAAAGATTGACTAGCTTGTTCATGGCAACATAAGTAAAAAATGTCAGAGGTAAAATTTAAAACCAGATCCTTCCTGATTGAGTCTAGTTCTTTGTACTATACTACAATGCCTCTAGTTCAAGTCTTAAAGTAAAATGATATCAAATGACTAAATGTTATAGACTGTCAAAGTAAAATGAAACCCTGGCCTATGCTAAGCCATCATATATTTATTAACTGCCTACTATGCATTGGACTCCATAGTATTTTCTATACAGCCATGTTGGAGAACCTATGGCATGTATGCTGGAGCTTACCCAAGGGGCTACTCCCTTCCCCTCTCCATGGTGCCTGAGGACATTTCTCATATGATCCACCCCTCTGCCCAGCAGCCCAATGGGAGTGCTTTCTCTCTTCTCTATCTAGGACAAAGCTTAAGGGGAATTACATGTGGCATGAAGGTTGAAGTTGGGAGCTTGCTTTCTATGGTCTCTAAAAGGTTTGTCATCATTAGAATAGAGCACATTTGAGAGTTGAACATATATGTTATAATCTAGCTAGAGAAACCAGAATTGCAAATATGAAAGAAACATCTCATGAAGTCATCTAGATTTAGGGTTAGCAGGACTTGTCCATCTCAAAGGTCCCTCTGAACTTTGACTGGTTTAATTTATGTTTTTCTTAGACAACAGCAAATACTTGGTCATTGAAGACATCTAGATGACTAATTTTTCACTTCTCATGGGAAATCTGTCATTTTGTCATGGCCCAAAGTAAAATGAAAAATATTAATTTATTTTTAGCATCATAGAGGATAGGATAAAGTGCGGGGAGAACAGATCTTCGGAGCTAATTGAAATCCACCATCTCATTTCACATAAATAAAAGATAAAGAAACCAAGACTGAGAAAATGTTAAATGACTCTCTTCAAATTTTGAATTACAGTTTTATATTTTGAATGCTCCTCAATTGTCATCAAGTTTAATTCTCTCATTTTAGAGGGGAGGAGTGGATGAAACCAGCAAAGTGACTTGCCCAAGGTCACACAGGCAATAATCAGGACAGTTGATCTTCAAGTCCACTGACTCTATTTCCAGAGTACTGTTGTTCTTTTAGTGGAGGGACAAAAGGAGAAGTGAGAGCAAAGTAACACTGACATTGCAGTGAGTCATCCAGAAGGTGGGCTGTTATGCCCTGGAGAGCAGCAGCCTGTGCAGGAAGAAATGATAATGATAGATGAGCATAATTACATTAGCTTAAAGAGAAATGTCTGTTCCTCTAAGGGAAGCCTGGAGAAGACCTTGAAGTGGTCTCAAAGTTTTTAGTTCATGCTATTTATACATCTTAATGTGGAAAGACCCAGCTGTTCACAACCTACTGCTATGTTGTTCATCTGCTCAAAGGTGAAGGGGCTACCATTTTGTTTGTTGACACAATGAAATAATTTCCTGATGAAAAGTAATATATTAATTTCCTCAAATCATGAGGAAACCCCAAACCTGTATGGAACAAACCCAATATCCTCCCCTCAACTGCTATAACTTTTGATCAATAACAATTTGTGTTTTGCTATATCCAAAATATAAATATGGGCTATAATGGCCTGGATCTTCCAGTATTATTGCTCCTCAGTTGTCCTTCTAAAATAGGTGTTTGCTTGTAGTCTCTTGATTTTCTCTTTCCCAGTGTGGGACATAAGACAGAAAAATTATGCCTCAACTATACGTTTCAAGGTTAAATCTGACAAGCTTTCTATTATTTCCTAAGTGATAGTTCTTTGTAGAAAGGCATGAGGACCTTGCTACTCCCTATGTCTGGAAGAGCCTTCATAATACTGATAATGCAAAATATCTTCTTGACCATGAGAGGAGAAATTCTCCTTCCCCTTTCTGATTATTTGCGAGGAGAGACAGAGGAAGAGAAGATGAAGAGGAGAAAGGATAAAAGGAGAAGAGAGAAGGGTAAGTAATAAAATTTTAGAAGTTGAAAGAAGAGAGGAGAGAGGAAAAGAGGTGAGAAAAATAAGGAGAGAGGATTGATAGGTAAAGTATCAAAGTGCTTGCAATTGTGCTAAGTATTGGGCACATCCATTGCACAATTTAGGTTTAGGTTTAGGGTTAGGTTTATTGATACAAATAAGGATGTCAATGCATGCCCCTAAGGAGCTTACATTCCAGTGGGAGAAAATGATGTAGGAAGGAAAAGAGAGGGAGAGAAATAAAGAGGATAGAAAAGGAGAGGAGCAGAGAAGAGAGAACATGAGAGAAGAAGGGAGAAGAAGAGGAAAGGAAGAGAGAAGAAAGAAGGGGAAGAGCAGGCGTAGGTAGGGGAGGGGAAGGGAGACAGAATTTTCTTTGATTCTTTTTTAATGTCTCAAATCTCTTGCCTGATTCAAGATAAAATGTTCATGTGCATGTTTGAAGAGTAAAAACACATTTTGAAATGTCTTTGTGAAATTTCCTGATTATGTGAAGGCTAATGGAGTGTTTACTGCTCATGAGAAAGAGAGACGAGGGGAATGGATCATAATGAATGGAAGAATAATGAAATGTAATGTTGAATTTGAATTGGTAGTAGAGTGTCTGGGTAGAAATAAAAAACATGTTTTTAGTTGGAGGGTGAAAAGACCTTAAGGAAAGTAAAAGTAGAAAGGGTGCAGATGTTGGTTTGTCACTGACAGCTTATTTTCCTGACAATAGTACTTATAATGCATGTTTTGTAAGGCTTTTAACTTCATTCACAGAGCACATTGAATTGTGTGTGTGTGTGTGTGTGTGTGTGTGTGTGTGTGTGTGTGTGTGTGTGTGTACACTATGTGGGAAGAGTATTTCTCTGTCAGGTACTTCTAAAATAGGGACTGAATACTTTGTTTTGATGATAATAAATACTAACTATAGCTAATCTTTCTACAATGGCTTAAATTTTGCAAGAAGTTTTTCATATATTATCCCATTTGATGCTTAAACACAATCCAGGAAAATAGGTACTATTATCACCCCCATTTTACAGATAAGAAGATTGAGGCTGAAGGAAATTAAGTGACGTGCCCAGATTTACACCATAAGTATCTGAGGCAAGATTCTAATTTGTGCCTTCTAGACTTCGATTCTAATACTTTTAAACTATTTTATTTTCCTGATTACATTACTTATAATAATAATAATTTTTAAGAGAAGATCCAAATTCTCTCACTCCTTCCCTTCCCTCTTACCTTCTTGAGACAGTAATCAATTTCATCTTGGTTACACAGGTATAATAAAAAAAACACATTTCCATATTGGTCATATTTTGAGAGAATAGTCATATAAAATCAAAGTCCCAAAATAAAAACACACAAAGTGAATAATGATATGCTCCAACCTGCATTCAGACTCCATGAGTTCTTTCTCTAGAGGTGGATACAATTATTTGTCATAAGTCATTTAGAATTGTCTTGGATTTCTGTATTGCTGAAAATAGCCAAATTTCACAGTTGAACATCGTATAACATTGCTGTTATTGTGTACAATGTTCTCCTGGTTCTGCTTACTTCTCTTTGAATCAGTTCATGTAGGCTTTTCCAGGTTTTTCTGAAATCATCCTTTTATCATTTTTTATAGTGCAATAGTGTTCCATCAAAATCTTATACTCCTATTGTTTAGCCATTCCACTATTGAGGGACATCATCCCAGTTTCCAATACTTTGCCACTACAAAAAGTGCTTCTATAAATATTTTTGTACAAATAGGCCCCTTTCCCTTTTGAAAATATCTTTAGCATACAAACCTAATATTGGAATTACTGAATTGATGAGTGCATAGTTTTATAGCCCTTTGGGCATAGTTTTAAAATCACCTTCCAAAATGGTTGGGTCAGTTCACAACTCCAGCAACAATTCATCCATGTCCTAATTTTGCCACACCCCCTCCAACATTTATTACCTTCCTTTACTGTCATATTAGCTGGTCTGATAAGGTATGAGGTGATACCTCAGAGTTATTTCAATTTGCATTACTCTAATCAGTAGTGATTTAGAACATTTTAATATCAATTTGATTGCTTTGATTTTTTTCACCTGAAAATTGCCTGTTCATATCCTTTGACCATTTGTCAATTGGGGAATGATTTGTATTCTTTTAAATTTGACTCAGTTCTCTGTGTATTTGAGAAATGAATCCTTCATTGGAGAATTTTGTTGTAAATTTTCCCTCCCAGCTTGTTTCTCTTTTAATCTTGGTTACATTAGTTTTGTTTGTACAAACCCTTTTAAGTTTAATATAATCAAAATAATTAATTTTACATCTCTTCATGTTCCCTATGTCTTGTTTGGTCATAAATTCTTACCTTATCCAAAGATCCATTGAATAGTTAAATTATTCCATGCTCCTCTAATTTGTTTATTGTATCACCCTTTTTGTCTGATCATATACCCATTTCAACCTTACCTTGTAGAGGGAGTGTGATGTTGGTCTATGCCTGATTTCTGACACAATGTCTTCCAGTATTCCCAGCAATTTTTGTCATATAGAGTCATATCCATATGACACATCTCACAATATTTTGTAAGCTTCAAATGAGATAGCCAAACAAAAATTTTTATAAAGTATTATCCATTGGAGTGTCAGTTCCTTGAGGGTAGAGATTATTTTCTTCTTTCTGCCCCTAGAAACTCTCTTAAAACTGCCTTTACTTGGACAAGATACTTAATTTTGAATTAAATTCAATGATAAGGGATTTCACGCTCTAGAGTTAAAAGGCAAGACTTGGAGTCAGGAAGACAACAGTTCAAGTCTTACATCATAATTCACCCCAAACTCATCCCCTAGCCTCCATAACTAATTGATTTCTATGTCTTGTTGATTTTCTCCCCTCTACCATATCTCATATCCCTCTCCTTATTAACTCATATAGCCACCACTCAAGTTCAGACCTTTATCACTTCTTTTTTGAACTGTTGCAATTATCCTTTATTTGTGATAGCTGCCTCTGGTCACCTCCTTCTATAATTCTTTCTCCACAGCTGCGAAAGTGAATATCCCAAAGGACTGGGATATTTCCATGTTTCTTACTTGCTTAATAAACTCTAATAGCTCCATGTTGCCTCTAAGATAGAATATAAAATCCTTTGCTTGATATTTAATACCCTTCACAACCTAGATCTAACCCACTGTAACATATTTATTATATAATATTCTATATTCTGTAGTAAAATGCTTCATACTGTATACCTGTGAATTCTGGGAAATATATTGTTCTCCATTCCCATAGCCAACTGGACACATTCTAAGGGAGACTGACAATTGCTTATGGGGGAAATTTCTTTAATGCTCTCTGATATGCAAAGACCTGCAAGTGGGTCAAATTGTCATTTGTCCTTCATTTTCAGAGGGCCAATGATATAAAGGAGTGATATCTTGTGCATGAATCAGGCTTAAAGCGATACAAAATTGCACAAAGTACTCTATCTCATTCTCTTTTCCAGAATTCTCAAAGTCCATTGGATCACTTTGGATTAATGTCTGAATAAACTTTAAGTGCTCCACAGAGCCTGCTTTAGCCACTTTGATGGTCACTGGAACAAACTGTTGTCATATGCCCATTCCACCATGTCTTCATATGCTTGGGGCAGCCACCCTCCTAATTCCACAATGGGTTTGTAGCCCATTGATTACTCTCAACCTGATCAAGCCCATCTGCTAAAATGGTTTAGTGTGGCTGCTATACATGCTCAGCTTCTTAGAGCCACAGGTGAGAGTTAAGTACTAGGTGAATATCAAAGGTGGATGATAAACTCCCAAAGGGCTTGGTCAGCCCTCATACCAGAGGTGTTAGTGCTCCCATATGCTAGTGTCTCAATTACAACTTTGTTCAATTCATCAGAATCAAGTAGCAGATTCAAATCACCAGTAGTGGGTTCTACCAAATGTTCAGTAAAAGTCACTGCCCTGACTTTGAGTAGAAAGTCATTCATTGATTCAATGGCTGATCCATCAATCAACTAAGAAGCATTTTTCTTTAAGCCTTGTTATTAGGGTAGGCATTGTGAATACAAAGACAAAAAAAATGAATCAGTCTTTGCCTTTAAGGAGCTTACATTAGGGAAATAATATGTGTCAAAGTAAGCATAATAAATATGTATGTGAGGTAATTTTTGGATAAAAGGCACTAATAACTTGGTAGACAGTGGATGGAATAAGAGAAGATCTGATGAATAAGGTGATCCTTGAGCTGAGCATTGAAGGAGACTAGGATTATAAGAGGTGGAAATGAGAAGGTAAGGCAGTCCAGACATCAGGTATAGATCATTCAAAAGAATGAAGATGAAAGGTAGAATGTTATATGTGAGAAATTTCCATTTAGCTCATATGGCTGGACTGTAGAGTACATGTTATCAGCTGATATTAAAACTTTCTCACTTTGGGGCTCCTGCTATTTCTCTTCCCCTCCTCCTTTCCATCTCATCTTTCATTGAAAGTTCATGCCTTCTCTGGGTGAGTGCACACTAAAGGGTAGCTCCCTGGGAGGATCTTGAGTAGGTGAAGATGGTTTTGTTGAAATATATTTGTCAAAGGATTCAAAGAATTTGTCTGGTATGTGCCCTGAGCATCTGAGACAACATGGTTATTAAACTTTTAGAGAGGCTGAAACTGAAAGAAAGGGAAGATCCACAATTCCTCCACAGTCACATAGCTGGTTCAGAGATAGGACAAGATGCTAATCTTTGCTATTGTTCCTCGTTCATTTAGAAGAAGACCAACAAAATCACAGGATGATGGTGTGATGGGTGAATGAATTGGATTTAAGAGATGTAAAATTCAAAGTTATCAGCCTCATTCTCTCTTCTATAGTCATTGAAGTCCAGTGGCAAGATAAAAGTCAGGATGACTGGCAATTGCCTAGGATTCATTAGATGACCTTGGCTTCTTTAATGCCTGACCAACCTCTAAGCACTCCACAGTGCCCACTTCAGTCACCTTCATGGCCACTGGAACAAGTTGCTTTCATATGTTCTTTCTACTAGGAGTGAGGGAGGGGGATTCTTCACATGCCTAGGTTAGAAAACTCCCTAAATCACTGATAGGCTTAAGGCCTGCTGGTTACCCTTAATCTGGCTTAGCCTGCTGACTGAGACAGTTTTCCCTGATGTGGAAGCTGTTTCTTGGAACTAAAGATGAAGTGAGAGTTCGGTGAAATATAAAGGTGGTCCAGCAAGACCTTACACCAGAGGTACTAGGGCCTTCTTATAAATTCCATACATGAATCCAAATTGGGTGGCTTCATGGCCCAATGAATAGAGACCGAGACCTGGAGTCAGGAACACTGGACTTCAAAAACTTACTAGCTGTTATCTAAGCTAGTCCCGTAACTGTTTGCCTCAGTTTTCTCACCTGTAAAACAAGCTGGAGAAGGAAATGGCAAACCATTCCACTGTCTTTGCCAAGAAAACCCAAATGGAGTAACAAAGAGTCAGAAATGACTAAAAATGACTAGATAGCAACAAAATTTAAAAAAAGCACTCATCTTTTATGCAGTGCAATTGGCACTCAATTTAGAATCAGACATCAGGGGTAACTCAGTAACCTGTTTAACTCAATCACTCAGTTGTTGTGGACATTAGTTTTTCATTTGTAAAAAGAGAGGGTTGGAATTGATGATCTCTCAGGATCTTTCTAGTTCAATCTCTATGATCCTATGATTCAATATGATCCTCTTACTCCAAGTGTCGATGTTTCTTTCTTTGACTATGATGCTTTATCTGGTTTTCTTAATGGAAACCAAAGTGACTTAGTGAATAGAGAATTGAATTTAGACAGGAAGATTTATGCTTGAATCCTGCTTTGTTTACTTAGTAGCTATGTGACTCTGTGTTTTAACTACTTGATCTTTCTAAACCTCAGTTTCTTCATCAATAAAATAGGGATAGTACCATCTGTAATTCTCATCTCATGGGTTACAAAGAATCTCAAATAAGATGAGCTAATGTGTATAAAGCCTTTTTCCAACCTTAAAATGTGTTGTCAATGTCAATTATTATTATTTTCTTTGCAAGTCCCAGTTTCAGATGACTTCAATTCCAAATGACCTTTCCAGTCTCCAGAACTTGCTAGCTTGGCAGACTTCCTGAAGACATAGACTCTCTGGAGCAGTAATATATGTAAAATAGCAGAAGTTCCATTTGATTTGAAGGCTCAGGGAGCAGAGTGATACACACACACATCCCTTTTTGAGTCAAAACTCCTGTGCATTAAGTTCAACTGAATTACATTATTTTTGACAGGTGGTGAGTTTACCTTTTGAATGAAATGGACCATGACTGAGCAGGAATTTGAATTGCTGTTGACCCCGAAGACAGCTTTTTCTATCTATTTAACACACTGAGACAATTTTCTGAAACAAACAAAACAACCTTTTCTAGACCAAGTTGCTTTGTCGTTTATTTATCTCCATTAATTCAGTAACAATCAGACAAGAGATTCTGGGGGGGAAGCCAACACCAGCAAACTCAGACTTTACAGATTCTAGTCTTATGATGGCAATTATTTGTTAAAATACTCATGGAGTTGGTAGTTTTCTTTAAAAGGGTTTTTTCTCACTTTCGTGGCTTATTTTGCTTATCTTTGTTGACTGGTAGTTTATATTCCCAATTTGAAAATATGTTGGTCTCCCTTCCATCTTAAGTTCAGATTGAAGAATTTCAGTAATTAATAGAGACAGGAAATACTCTAATTCTAATGTGGTAGTCAGAGCAAGTAGGAATGTAGTCAAGGAGTATGTCTATAAAGGCCACCAGAATGATGAGTATTCCTTTGTGGAGGCAGAGACCAACAAATTCCTTAATTCCCACATAATTGGTGGTTATTCTAAGTTCCAGTTAAATTGACCTACTTGTAAATCCTAATACATGTGACTTTATCTACAACCTCTTCACATTTGCACAGACTGAACCCAGCCCTTTTACCCTTGTCTAGAATATCCTCACTTCCCACTGTTCATAGCCTTCTTTTGAAACATAGACCAGAGACTACCTATTGGAGGTCTTTCCCTGATCCTAACTGGTTATTTTTCTCTCAAATCGTTTGGTATTTACTCTGTGTATATTTTCTATAAACGTATCTGATTACACATTTTCCCATTGCAGAATAAACTCCTCGAGGGCTAAAGAGCATTTTGGTAATCCCTTGCAAATGATAAACATTCAATAAGTGACTGGTAAATTAAATCAAGGGTATTTCTGCTTTGGTTGATCTTTGTCACCACCATGGACAGCTCTGTGATTCCTTGCATCTTGTCAGATTTGTAATTTGGTTATTAATTTATCAAGCTTATAGATTTCCAAAGCAACCAAATTACAGATGTTGTAGAAACAATATTTTGAAGGAACAAGTCCCTCCCTCCTTTACTAAAAAGGATCACAATTTTTCTCTGATATTGGCATTGACCCATAAGGCATGCCAGAGTCACAAATGTTACCAAATTGCACTCAACCACAGAAGGAGATTCTTGCAATTGAACTAGGCTGATCCTCTCAGGGGTAACATAGAAGCCATCACCAAAGGTATTCCGAGCCTTTCTGATGTTATAGCACATTTCAGAGCTGGGGCTGCATCAGTGATGCCTTTTAGAACTTAGAGTCACCTATACACCAAGGTGATAAATCAGAGGAGAACTTTAGAGGCACACCAAAAATGCCATATTGGGAGAAAGAAGAGGAGAAACACATTCACAGTTTCTATGAATGAACAAGTGAATGAATTTTTAAATTCTGCCTTTTCCACTTATGAAACATATGGTCTTGGGAAATTTTCTTAACTATTCTAAATCTCTTTCTTATCTGTAAAATAAAGTAGTAAGACTGAATGACCTCTGGATCTTTCCATCTCTGTATCTGTGTCCATATTGTAAGGATGGGGTTCCATCACCAATCCCAAATTAATAACAGAGGATCCAGACTGTTTGGATGAATCCATTAAAAATCCAAACTAAGGGGCAGCTAAGGAGCTCAGTATAGAGGGTGCCAGGCCTGGAGATAGGAGATCTTAGATTCAAATTTGTTTTCAGACACTTCCTAGCTGTGTGACCCTAGGTAAGTCACTTAACCCCAATTCCCTAGTCCAGTGATGGGCAAACTTTTTAAAAAGGGGACCAAAGGAAAGGAAATGCTCATCTGTCTCTCTGTTTCTAAGGCAACTCTTTCGAAGTTTCATTGTTTTGTATCCTACTTATTGTATTCATCAGATTAGGAAGAATATCACATGGTGGGATAGAACATTTCAGGAGAGCACAACGGGCTCGCAGACCATAGTTTTTCTATCACTACTCTAGTCTTTTCCTCTCTTCTGCTTTGGAGCCAGTACTCAGTCTTGATTCAAAGTAGAAATTAAGGGTTTAAAAATTGCAAGTCAAGTGAAAATAAAATTTTAATCATCTTGAGAGGAGCAAATGCTTTGATCATCGTAGAAAGAGAGATGGTGACCTCCAGAAAATTTGTGATTGACTGAAGTAATCAGATACACCTTTGAGTTACGCATAAAGCAATAAACTAATTCAGGGTCAGTCAGAAGAATGTTGATCAAATCCAATAGGAAAGACTTGTGAGATTTGATATTTATACCCCTCAATCAAAAATTTCAGTGATGCCTGTCATCAGTCAGAAATAATCTTAATTGTAATCCTTAAACACTAATATCTAGTGTTTATAATTTGCTTTATGTTTTTTTTTAATTTTAAACCCTTAACTTCTGTGTATTGATTTATAGGTCAAAGATTGGTAAGGGTAGGCAATGGGGGTCAAGTGACTTGCCCAGGGTCATACAGCCAGGAAGTGTCTGAGGCCGGATTTGAACCTAGGACCTCCTGTCTCTAGGCCTGGCTCTCAATCCACTGAGCTACCCAGCTGTCCCCTATAATTTGCTTTATGGACTGCAAAGCATTTTAAATCTATTATCACATTTGATGCTCACTGAAGCCCAAAGGAGTATGGCGTATATTATCTCCATTTCATAGTTGATATTGAGGCAGAAAGAAGTTAAGGCCTAGAGTCAGTCAACTAGTGACAGTCTGCGGCACTATTCAAATTCAGGTTTCCTTCAACATTTTAGTCACTTTATCATCTGGCTACACGCCCTCCTAACCCCCACCCTCCTCAACTTTAAGAGTGTGATCCAAATATTATGTATCTACAATCAAACCCATTAAATAAATAGAAACAGCCCATCCACCTGCATTGCCAAAGCCAAGTATAAAAAAAAATATTCTGGGTCTGTTTCAAAGAAGAAAATAGTGAGGATGCTGTAGAGCATGTTCCCTTTCCTCTATTGGTTTCAGGGTCCTTTTCATTATAGAGGGATTCTAAACTAACTCTGCTTATCTTTATCTCCTGTAATACTGAGAATAGAGAAAATACTCTAACAATAGCAACAAAAATTTCCCCTGCTGTTTGCTTGTTTCAAGGAATGTGTAATGATGGAAATTTTGGAAGTTTCTTTAGAGCAGTGTTGGCAAATGTTTTTGAGTTTGTGTGCCCAAACTGCAACTTCAGGCTGCCTGATAGCCCCACCACCCATTACTCCAGAGAGCAGAGGGAGGAAGTGCTCACTTTGGGTGGCTGGACCTTGGAGTATGGCATGCAAAAAATGTCCTTGGGCACTAGAAAGAGGGGGAGGGAGCAGCTTTCTCCACGCCAACTCCATTGCTAGCCCAGCAAGCATGCCAATATTTTACCTCCCTTGCTCTAGAGTATATAGGGTCTCACCACCAATCCTTACTTTCACTTCATGTCTCTGTGTTGCACCTTTCTGACAGATCAGCAACTCAAGGCTTTCTCTAGTCCTCTAAGAAATGTTTCAAGGACAGAATCTCATCCTTTCAATTCCAGGGAATGGCCTCACTGCTGTAATATGCACAGGATGTCAAGCAATGAAGCCCCAGAATGAGTGATTTAACACATATGGGCCACCTGGCCACCAGTTGTGTGACTTTCAAATGTTGTCATGAGATAATTAAGAGGGCACATGTTGAGTGGTTTCATAGCAAACAACACCTGCTTGTGGAGAGTGACGCATTACTTTTCAGCAGTTTGGAAGAGATGCCAAGGTTTGTCTATCATCAGGTTGCCACTTGATGTGCCCATATTTAAGGTAAGGAGGATGATCTATCAGCTCGAGTATGAGAGGAGATCAGACTTTGATGGCTTTCTTGTCCCTATGAACCTCAACTCCTAATTTAGAGACTAGGCCTGGGAATGATTACTAAAAATATTTTAAAGACAAATTAAATAAGGGTCCTTTAATTCTGGCTTATTTGTCTGAAATAATTCTTAAACCAGGGATTCTGAGAGTCTCAAACTTTATATATTTATACCTACTTCTCTCTCTCTCTCTCTCTCTCTCTCTCTCTCTCTCCATATATATATATACATATATATATATAGACAGACATAGTCACTAACTCCCATATTCACACACACAAATATATATGTATAAATATTTCTGTGTGGGCAGATAGATGACTATATTTTACTGTAATTGGTTTTCTTTGTAATTTTATTTCATGCATTTATAATTATTCAGAAATGAGTATGCTTCATTGCACTAATAAAGGGGTCAATGACATAAATGGTAAAGAAATAAACAAAGCTTAAATAAATATTAATTTAAATAAAACTAAAATTAAAGAGCACAAAAAAAAACTCTGAATAGTTAATGTTTTTTAATTAGCCAGTTCATGCTGGTGTGCAGTGAAAACTCCTTAGGGGGTTGGGGCTTATGGTGCTCATGGGTGGAACTAATGAGATGATGATGTTGACATTTACCTGACACTAAGTTTTGTGAAGCTCTTTACATCTACGATCTCATTTGACTCTCACTACCAGTGCTCTGAGGTAGGTGCTGTTATTAACCTCATTTTTTTGGATGAGGAAACTGAGGTTGAGAAAGCTTAAATAACTTGCCAATAACTATCCAGCTAACTAGTATCTGAGGCAAGTCTTGAAATTCCATGTCTAATTCTTTTACTGCTATGCCAGTCTACTGTCTTTAACATCCATTTGTTGAAGTCATCCAACTCCGTTTGAGGATCCATGCCTTGCATATAGTAATAGTCTAATAAGTGTTTGTTTTTATTGATGCTGGAAAATCTGATGGAGCCAATTGTGCTATATGTGGAATAAGATCTGGGATCAAATTCTGGCTCTGAAGCTTACTGCTTCTGTGACTTGGGGTAGTCCCTTAATTTCTCTGGTTTTAGTTTTCAAATTTGCATGAAGAGGGCAGATTTAACCATCTCTAAAATGTGCTTTCCAGTGCCACAGGCTAGGAACCAGAATTGTTGAAAGAAAACAAAAATGATCTCTTTTCCCAGTGATATTATTAATCACACAGTCTAACGTCCTCTAAGACTGAAATTTTTTAAAAAATGAAATCATTTCAGGGGGCAGCTGGGTAGCTCAGTGGAGTGAGAGTCAGGCCTAGAGACAGGAGGTCCTGGGTTCAAACCCGGCCTCAGACACTTCCCAGCTGTGTGACCCTGGGCAGGTCACTTGACCCCCAGTGCCCACCCTTACCATTCTTCCACCTATGAGACAATGCACCGAAGTAGAATGGTTTAAAAAAAATGAAATCATTTTATGTTTCCTCCATTAGTATCATATAAGCCTAAAAGCAGAAGCAACATAGCATACATGTTTCAAATATATTATTGTTTACTCCCCAATTAGATCATAAGCTCCTTAAGGAGAGGTACACACCTTATGCTTATTATGTATTCCCTATAGTGCTGACACAGTGCAAGGCACATATTGGCTTTCAAAAAGTCTTCTTTGGTATATTAATATAGAATTATTTGGATTGAAAACCATTAATTTAGAGCTGGAAGGGAGCCCAGAGACCATATAGTTGAAATGCATTTTGGAAGTTAAGGAAACTGTGATCAGAGAAGTTAATTTCGATTCCACAAAATACAGGACTAAGCAACAGAATCAGAAGAAAACTTCAATACTGTTGATTCCAAATTCCAGGCTTTTCTGATGGCACCAAGAGATTTCCCTTGGGATAAAGGGCATTTGTTGAACTCTAGGAGCAAGGTCTCCAGTTTACTGGATACTATCATCAGCAAAATTATGGACAATTCCCTTCCTTATCTTGAAAAACCTGGTTGATGTCTTTATAGAGACTAAGCATGAGACCATAGGATTGTCCTAGCCTACTTTTCTTAGGCTTATCTCAACATACATTTATATATATTTGTTTAGCTTTACAAAGTACAACCCTATGAGAAAAGTGATATAGTTTTAATTATATCCATTTTAGAGATACAGAAACTGAGGTCCTGAAAGATTAAATGAATGTTGATTATCACACTTTATCAATCTCGCTCCAAATAGGATTTACACCCAGGTCTCCTGCATTCAATATTCTTCCCTAAAACTTTACTCCCTTTTGCATGAAGAAACCATGTGGCCCAAAGCCAGAAGGGTCATTCTTTCCCCTTTCTTGAAGTCTACAGGCAAAACAAGTTTACATTATTCAGATCTGGGTCCATTGACTATGATCATAGAAATGGTATCAGTATTCAAACTGAAGGTTAATTACAGAGGAACAAATAAATAAACTGAGTTAGCTAAGGAAAAAGGTTGGACACATCACTGATGCCTCAATTTTTTCTCTTGTCTTTATGACTCATTCTTCAGGGTCTTGTATTTGTTTTGTTCTTTTTTCAGTTGTAGCATTTTCCAATTTATTTGAAGTTTTGGAATAATTTTCTTTCATACCTTGACATTTTTCCATTGAATTAGAGTCACTTTTTTGGTTCTTTGTTCATTTTTCTTTTTTAATCAGATTTACTTTTGTTTTTTTCCTGTGAAGTTTTTCCATGTGATTGGGTATTTCTGCACCACATTGTTGTTGTTGTTATTCATTTACTCTATCACTGGGGTCAGCAATGTATGGCTCTTTCTGCAGGAGCCATAAAGGCAATTTTTTTCAGGTGCTGTTACAGGAGCGGCACTGTGAGCACTGTACGGCTCTTACGAAATTACATTTTAAAAAATGTGGCGTTTATGGCTCTCACGGCCAAAAAGGTTGCCGACCCCTGCTCTATCAGGTTCATTCTCTATTTCGAGATGATGATGAAGGGGAACTGGGATTAAATATGGCCTCTTACCATCTTACCAGAAGTCTGGCATCCATCATTCAGAGTAGAGATTTCTTACAGAAGAATAAATCAGATGCATGATTGAGTCAGCCATATGGCAAAGGAGACTTTGGCTGGGTCTACTTATGTTTGATGCAGTCAGTTTGGACAAGGCTGACTGATCACCTCTGCTTTTCTAAAGCACAGTCTTAGATGCAGCAGTATATTCATTCCTGAGGGAGTTACTATGAGCACCAGTGAACTTGGCCATTCAACAACCCATGTTTGTATTGGTTTCTGTTATGGTCTTAGAGCAGAGAGCACTGACTTTTGTGACAGGACTTAGCTCTGCTATTTATCATCTTTGTGACCTTGAGGAAGTTACTTCCCCTCTCTGTATCTTAATTTCCTTAGCTGAAAAATGAGGATGACTGACCAGATGATATCTAAGTTCTTTTCCAGCCCTATCATTCTATAAATTCAATGAGAGGTTATAAAAATATATATAGTGAAAGGTGATGTGCTCTCAGGAGAACTGAGATCCCTGTTCTCCTGTTCCGCACTCTTCCCTTACTCAGGAAGAGTCTCTGATCTGTTGGGGTTGAAATTCATATTTCTCCTTAGTGTCCTTGCTCCCTTGGGACCAGAAAAAATAGTACTCCTTAGCTTCCTTATTCCTTGGGACCAAAAGCAATACTGCCTCTAAGAAGTTCTGGTCCTTCTTGGTTGAAGATGCTCCTCTACACTCTTGAACTATAGCTCAGAAGTGAGTATTTGCAATGTAGTTGCTAAACAGTGTCTTGTCTTGTATCCAGTGCTATCACAGCGATCCCTTGCCATCTCTTTACTAGTTGCCAGTTTCCCCTTACTGCCTCTGATTTGAGAACTCCTGAAGCTATGGCTACTTTTGTCACCACTACCTACTCTCATCTCCACATGGCTTTTTGTTCAGATTCTACCTTTGTGTCACAGATCTCTCTTTCTAACCTCCTAACTTGTCTTGAATAGAAGAATGTCATACCCTGACCTTTTGTTGGCTGTGCCAATCAATAATTCAATTTTAGCAGTTTTAAAATTGTCCAGAGCATAATGTTGGGAGAGTTCAGTTAAGTACTTTTCTACTCCACCATTTTGCCTTCATCCCCAGATGTCTGGGGATGTTATGTTGCCATTATGCCCATTTTACAGATGAGAAATTGAGGCAGATAGAACTTAAGTGATTTAACTGGATCGTATAGCTAGTAAGTGTCTGAGTCTGGATTTGAAATCAGTTTCTTTAAGTTAGGTTCAACTCTCTGAACAGGGGCATCTAAAGCTCACAGAGAATCATACAATCTCAGAACTGCAAGAGACTTCAGAGGCCATCTGTTTTACTCTATAGCTAAAAAAAAGAAGATTCTCTGCCATAACTCCACAGGCAGCTAGTCTTTGCTTAAAGGAATCTGGTGAGGGATAATCTGCAAGGTTCCTATGTAGTCCATAAAATAAGACAAAGTCAGAGTTGAAAAGAAATCTAAGTTATATAATCACATGACCATAGTTCTGGATTTGAAAGAGACCTCAGAGTTGATCTAGTCCAATTCCCTCTTTTTTTTTACATTTTTAAACCCTTAACTTCTGTGTATTGGCTCCTAAGTGGAAGAGTGGTAAGGGTGGGCAATGGGGGTTAAGTGACTTGCCCAGGGTCACACAGCTGGGAAGTGTCTGAGGCCGGATTTTCCAATCCCCTCTTATGACAGATAAGTAAATTTCCATAGAGGGATTGAATGATTTGCTTTTATTCACATAGCCGACAAGTACCAGTTGCAGAATATGAAAGCAAATTTGTTTACTTCTCCTTTATATCTTTCTCATTTTACATAGTTTTTCTTTTCATGTTTTCATTAGTTTGTGACCTCTTTGAGGGAAGGGTCTATGTTTTGATCTTTATATCCCCAGTGCTTAGCACAGTGCCTGGCATGTAGTAGACACTTAATAAATACTTATTGATCAACTATCTTCATAGTCAGCTCTCTTTTCATTCTGCCAGGCTAATTTCAAAATATGTCCACCAGCTGGTCACCAAATTTGGTACTCCAACTGCCATCTCAATGCAGTAGGACAAATTATATTCCATTCATGTTAATGGTGTGTAAGGGATGCTCAGAAGGGACAAGTACCACTGGTGTGAGGGCTTGCTGAGCCTTTTCAAGGGCTACTCATCCACCTTTGGTGCCCATCTTTCATTCAAATCTCACTTATGACTCTAAGAAGCTGTAGCAGATGCAATGGAGAAACTCCAGTGAAACTAACTTGATAGATAGGCTAAATCAGGTCCAAGGTAACTGACTGGCCTCAAACTGATTGGTGAATTTGGGGGATGTATATTACAAATGCGTGAGAACTTCACCCAATGGAATGAGCAGATGAGAACAATCCATTCCAGTGGCCATGAAGGCAACTTAGAATTTAGAGCTTGATCTGACATTGAAGATGTCATGGTCATTCATTGCATCCTGAGCCATCATCAACCATCTTGACTTTTGTCTTGCCACTAGATTTTTATGACTCTGGAAGAGGGAGTGAGACTGACAGCTTTGTGTACCTCTGCCTCACTTAAATCAATTCATGCTCAAATCAAGATATCACCTTTGAAAATGAAGAATCAACAACAATCAGGTCTGGAATGCATTCTTACTCATTTATGTCCCTCAGAATTCATGCCTTCTTTCATGGGTGAGTTTTATGACAATTTTCATGTAGTTGCCCTTTATCTTCCTGGTTGTTAATACTCTCTTTAATCAGTTTACCTTGTACATTTCTACAGAGGGCATGGATTAGATTTATTTCCCATTACCTGGCACAATATTTTGAGTTGTATCAATGTTCAAATCAGAGCACACTGAAAAGAATTAAGGGACTTTTATGAGAAACAGTGAGAAAACCAAGCTGATTGGAGTGAACAGAGAATGATCAGTAGTGGGAAATGAATGGGAACTATCTAGAGCTGGAGCAGATAGAAGAGTCAATACTTTAAACAAGAATTATTCATTGCAAGGTCATGAGCAAAGGGCTGATGATGAGAGTGTATTTTAGAAACATAAGATTGGCAGGTATTTATTTATAGGATGGATTAAAGACTGATAGGATCACAGTATTTAGAGGTGGTTGTGGTGGTTATTGTCCTTCATACTCAAAGAGGATCAAAATGATATCTGTAGGTGATGCCTTTTGACTCATGAATAAATTGATTTAAGTGAGGCAGAATTGCACAGAGTCATAAGCCTCCCTCTCTCTTTCAAAGTCATGGAAATCCAGTGGCAAGACAAAAGTCAGGATAACCAGTGATGGTTTGGGATACAGTGCATGTTCTTGGCTTCTTTGATGTCTAATCAAACTCTTAGCAAACCACAGGACCTACTTCCATCTCTTTTATGGCTAGTGGAACAAATTGTTCTCATATAGCCCTTCTACTGGGAAAGTCTTCATATACCTGGGGTAGATACCCCTCCAACTCACCAGTTGGTTTGAAGATTGTTGGTTATCGTCAACCTAGTTTAGCCCATATACTAAGGCAATTTCCTGGGGTGTGGCTACTGCAATGGTATAGTTTCTTGGAACCACAGGTACAAATTTTGTGATAGGTGGACTTTGAAGGAAGAATGCATTCCTGAAAAGCTCTCAGGCTTCCCTGAACCCCATTAAGAAGTTAAAAATGATAAATTAATCACTATGTATTTAATGAACACCTACTAAGTGTCAGGCACTGTGATACATGCTGGGGATAAAAATGTCAAGATTGAAACAATCCTCACTCTTAAGAAACTCACTTGGATTCTGTTGGAGAAAATTGAGAGTGTATCTAGGAGTAAATACCTACCAAATATATCCTCAGTTTATTCCACAGTTAAGGAGATTGATGTTCAGATATGGAAAGTGACTTGTCTCAGTCACAATGATAATAAAGGAGAAATGGAATACAAACTCCATTTCTTTGACATTAAATCCAATGTTGGTGCATTAGAGCAGTAGTCCAGAGGCAGTGAGAAGGTTGTGACAGTGGATAAACTTAAAGAGAAGATTTGACTTTGTATTTATTTATAAAAGATCCTTCTACTCCAAGAAGATACCAGGGAAAAAATACTAGTACAAATATATTTATAGCTATACTCTTTGTGGTGGCAAAAAAATGGAAAATGAGGGGGTGTTCATCGATTGGGGAATGGCTGAACAAATGGTGGTATCTGCTGGTCATAGAATACTATTGTGCTGAAAGAAATGGTGAACTGGAGGAATTCCATGTGAACTGGAAAGATCTCTAGGAACTGATGCAGAGAGAAAGGAAAAGAAACAGGAAAACATTATACACAGAGACTGATACATTGTGGCACAATCAAATATAAGTGACTTCTCTACTAGCAGCAATGCAGTGACCCAGGACAATCCTGAGAAACTTATGAGAAAGAAGCTATCCACACCCAGAGAAAGAACTGTGGGAGCAAAAATGCAGAAGAAAAACATATGATTGATCACATGGTTTGATTAGGGTTTTGATGTTAAAAGATCGCTCTATTGAAAATATGAATAACATGGAAATAGGTTTTGAACAATGATACACATATAACCCAGTGGAATTGTTTGTCAGCTCTAGGAGCGGGGAGGAAAGAGTGGTGAGAAAAATCATGAATCAAGGAACCATGGAAAATATTCTAAATAAAAAGATAATTTAAAATAAAAATAAATATAAAGGATTCTTCTCATGTCCATTTTATTATTATTATTATTATTATTATTATTATTTTGGTATACACAATGATTCACTACTAGTGACCCTCCAGTGTGGAAATTCTCTTCGCTTGTATAGATCAGCAATTATATATAATTTATAGTTGTAAGAGTTTCTGGTGGAGAGAGCAGTGAGTATTAAGTGGCAAATCTTTTATCACACAATTAATTAATCTGAGATGCATTATTTGAACTCAGGTCTTTATGATTCCAAAGCTGTCCCCATATCCATGATGTCAAGCTGCTTCTCAGCCTTCAAGATAAAGTGTCCTAATATTATTGCAAGGGAAAGTTGCCAAGATCTTAAAATAATCATCAAATCAGCATTTTAATCTGCTTCAATTCTTCCTTCTAGACACTATAGGGTTGTGCAGGAAATTCTCAACATTTTCCCTATTGGGAACACAGAAAACAATGTTTACAAGTAGATAAATGTCTGTAAAAAAAAGCAAGTGATGGAAACTCCAGTTGCCATTGACCTCATCTGTGTTTAGAAGCTGTATTTTCTGTAGAGATCAATGATGTATAAAACATTTATCCTAATGAATTCTATACAGACATTATTTATTCTTCCTCCACTGAGCATTTCCTTGTCAATAAAGCAGATGGTTGAGCACAATTACTTCTCTAGCAAAACTGTAAATACACAGTATGATTTTCCTTCTCTTTTCCTACTTCCACAATGCCTTGACTCCTTCCCAGTTCATCACCCACAGATTACAAAAGATAGTGAGAAGTCTTTTTTAATATCTGCTGGTAGGTGAGGTTGGTAGGATTTCATTGTGACAGCACGGCTAGCAGGATGTGTTCAGTGACCTTTGCCAATTACTCTGACTTAATGGAATTTTCACTTGTATGATGGAGGATCATGTTAAGAGCCTATGACTTGCAGTTAGAAGACCTGTGATCACATTCCAGTTCTGCAACTTGCTAGTTGCTTAAATTAAAAAAATAAATATATATTTTTTTAAACCCTTACCTTCTGCCTTAAAATCAGTACTATGCATTGGTTCCAGGAATAAAGGCTAGAAAATGGAGTTTAAATGACTTGCCCAGGGTGACAAAGCTAGCAAGTATTTGAGGTCAAATTTGAACCCAGAACCTACTGTCTCTCAGCCTGGCTCTCGGTCTACTGAGCTGTCACCAAGTGTCTGAAATTAATCAATTCTTGTCTACTCTCTAGTTATGTTTCTCTTTCTGGAATATGAATTGGTAGAAGGGATGACCCCAAAGGGCCCATCCAATATTATATGTGTGATCTGGGCAGTTAGGGAATGTGTAGACATAAGCCTATTGTTAATACTGCTTTCTAAGAAGATGAAGTTTGGAGCTAAGTTATTATTCCCTCTTACCCAAGTAGATTTTTATGAGATTGATATCTTAGTCTATCATTCTCCTCCTCCTTATTGATGCCATTCATGTAATACTTTACCATTTGCAAGGAACTTTATATCTGTTATCTCATTGATATTTCATAACTACCCTATGATGTAGGGGCTATTATAAACACTATTCTACAAATAAGCAAACTGAACCTAAGAGAAATTACATTTGATTGCTCCATTGTCACTTAGTAAGTGTCTGAGAGAGAATTTACATACAAATCTTCTTCTTCCAAATCCAATGTTCTATTCACTAGTCCAAATTACTTGCTTATATGTTTATTCCTAGAACTTAGCACAGTTCCTGAAATAGGGTACTTTATAAACTATTAATCTACTTATATTTTATCTATCTACCTTTATGTCTACTGATCTTTCTAGGTGGCAGTTAGGCAGCCAACCCTTTAGCCAGAAGGATTTAATTGCCACCTGGATAAGTCACTTTAGTTTGCCTCAGTTTCCTTATCTGTAAAATGAGCTGGAGAAGGAAATGGTAAACCATTCTAGTATCTTTGTCAAGAAAACCCAAAATGGGTACAAGAGGAGTTGGACACAACTAACCAACTAAACGATTTCCATCAATCTATCTATCTTTCTATATCATTCTTGTCTTTCACAGAGTTTTTTAAGTTGGGTGGCAACCTCAAATGTGATGTTTTCTTGAGATTACTATAAACAATGATTTTTATTCACCTGTGTTTCTTTTTGATTATTCTCACTCACTTAGCCAGGCTCTCACTTGTTATTTGTGATCACACAAAAAGAGGATGGTGGCTGTTAATAAAGAGCCCTTGGGGTAGGAAGTATAGATTGGGGAGGGGGATAAAAGAAGGAGATTTAAGAAGGCTCCTCTCTCAATAGTCTCCAGAGATATCAATAAACAGTTGTGTTTCTGGCAAAAAAAGTATAATAGCTGTATTAAGTGTGGGGTTGGAGGCAGGGCAAAAGAAACTCCCTGTTTGTAGTGAGGGTGGGATTATTACGGATGTAGGAGTGGTAGTGGCAGCGAAGAACTTGAGTGGGACATTATCGAGGAGGGAAGGAAGGATGAAGAGATCAGTGAGCAAATCAGTAAATATTTATTAAGTGCCTGATAAGTGACAGGCATCATGCTAAGTGCTTGGGATGCAAACAGGTAAAAGAGAGTCTCAATCTTCAAAGAGCTTACACTCTAATGGGGCAGGCAACATGCAAACAAATAAATAAGAAATGATGCAAGGAAAGCACTTAAATTAAGAGGGTTTAGAGAAGGCTTCCAGTAAAATATGGGGTTTTATTTAGGGTTTCAAAGGAATCAGTAGGGAGATCAGTAGGTGGAGCAGAGGGGGAAGAGATTTGAATCATGAGGGACAGCCAGAGAAAATTTTGGGATCCAAAAGATGGAATATCTTTTTCATGGACCAGATAGATCAAAGAGTATGTGTTGGAGAGAATGATCTAGGTTCTAAAAGGCTTTGAATGCCAGACAGAGGACTTTGTATTTGATCCTTGAGGCAAATGAGAGTCACTGGAGTTCATTGAGTAAGGATGACATGATCAGACCTGACGTTCAGGAAAATCACCATAGTGGCTTAATGGAAGACAGATTGCAATGGGGAGAGACTTGAGGCAGCCACACTCACCAGTAGCCTATAGTTCCGGCTTGAGGTGATGAGTGCCTACGTTATAATTCTGACAGTGTCATGGAAGAGAAAGGGGGATATTCAAGGGATGCTACAAGGGTGAGATCCACCGGCCTTGGTTACAGATTGGATATGGGTGGAGTGAGACAGAGTGAGGAGTTAAGGATGACTTCTAGGCTGTGCCTGGGAGGATGATGGAAACTTCCATAGTAATAAAGAAGGTAGGAGGTAGGGGATTTAGGGGAAAAGATAATAAGGTCTAAATGAAAGAATCATCTGGTCCTATGGAGGCTGCAAAACTTATGTACTGCTCTGGTACTGTCAGCACCCTCTAAATGCCAGGATTTGGGCACAAAAATCTGGCAATCCGGCCTCAGGTTAGGTCCTGCTCCACCTCATTCCCTCAGTTTCCCCTCTCCTAGCATACACACTGCCTTAGATAATGATAGCACGGCTTCTTCTGCCCTAACATTTTATAAATCAGGAAAATATAGCATATATGACAGAAATGGCAAGGACACCGTTCACAGAGCACAGATATGGTTGTTAGAAATAAACCCAAGATCAGGTTGGGGCAGCTTATCAAATTACCTGCCTTATTTGTCATTTCTCCTCCAATCTTTTAAGGATAAAGTGATATTTGATACTCAGAATGTTAGGAGGGATTTTGTTGTATTTAAAATCTTTACCTTGGAAATCTTTCTTGAAAATCTGACCCTGTTGTAGGCTTACTTGCCCTTGTTAGTTACTGAAACAGCTAAAGTGAAGATTTGGAAGTCTATCTATTTTAAATAAGCATGTTATCAGAGGCTTAAAAAGTGAGGGTGGCAGAGGGCAGAGAGGGCTGGGCATGCTGAAGGCTTCGGGGGCTCAAGGGAAAAATGCTGTGCAGTCTGAGGTAGTCAGAGATATAAGATGCTACCAAAAAAAATGAAGACTGCTTCATAACCAAAGAAAAGAAAACTTCTAGTCCACGAGCAGGCAAGAACATTCAGTGAGAGACCAGTTGACAGAACTTAGACATCCAAGAGGATGGCAAACCCAACTTGGGTTTTAGGTGTTAGACTTGGGGCCGTGGACTAAGGCAAAGGAGATAGAGAAGAGGTCCAGCTATTGTGTCTGAAGGAATCACTATCTTTTAACCTCTATGTTCTGGTTCATTCATTCAGTCATCTTCGACTCTTCATGACCCCATGGACCACAGTTATCTACGGGATTTTCTTGGCAAAGTTACTAGAATGGTTTGCCATTTCCATCTCTAATGGATCCTTTTTTTCCCCCCACTCAGGATATGAGAAGCTATGTGACTTGCCCAGAGTCACGTAGCTTGGAAGTGTCCAAGGTTGGTTTTGAACTCAGGTCTTCCTGACTCCAGACCCAGTGCTCATCCACTGAGTCACAAAGCTGCCTCCTTGCATAACATGCATATTAGTATTAGATTAGTTTAGATACTTCTATATTGTGTACTTATGTACATACAATTGCATGTAACTTACATAGAAGTATTCAATTAAATAGACATTTTAGCGGCTATCTGTTGTATGGTGGGCTCTGGGGATGAAAAAGCAAGGAGAAACAGTTTCCCCCTACAAGAAGCTTATCCTACTCACTGTCTTTCTTTGGTTTTTCAAATGTCATTGACAGTGACTGAGATCACAGCTGACTAATTTATTCCTCACCTAAGGATGGAATTCCAGATGGACCAGGGGGCTGGAATTCTTCAAGAGCATCTAAGGGCTGCTCTCTTACTATTCCCTTCTTTACCTTGTATACCACCTCCCTGTTAGCCATTTTCTTTTTACTGTGAGAAGCAAAATTAATATCCAATATTCTAAGTATTGTATTTAATGATTTATTAATAATAACTAAAAATGTAAAAGTCCAAGTAAAGCCACTTTCCCCACTTGCACACGCGGGAAAAGAGAGAGAGAGAGAGAGGGAGGAGTTACAGAACTATATAAATAAAATGTGACCATGCAACGTGGTGGAGAGATTAAAAAGAATTCTGGGAAATACTAAAGGAATTCTGGGGAACATAGTTCAAAGGTACAAAATCTCCACTTATACATTACCATGCCTAGGTTTATGGTTATTCAAGAAGCATCTAGACAAAGTTAGACTTAGACATATACATAAAGAGCTAAAACTAGAGATGGATACATGAACCTAATTTTAGCCCTCTTGAGAAAGAAAGGAGGAACAAAGGACGCATAGGATCTTTGCTTGGGATGGAAGAGATGTTACAATATCTGAGAGCAGGGAGAGTCTGAGATGTTCAGTTTTTATTAGGTTTCTATTAATAGGGCCAAGATGAGTATCAGGGTGTAGAAAGCCAAACTAAGGAAATAAATAGTAAGAGAGCATCTTGCTGGCCTTAATGGATTCAAAGAACCTGGCCAGATGCACTGCATCCACTAGCTCCTAGAGAAGTCAGAGATATGATTACTGACATAATGTCACTTGTGACAGGATTGGCTTCGAGAGACTTGGGTCAGGAAATACGTGTTACATAGGGAGCTTCTTCTGGTCTCTTCACTTCTGCAGGGACTAGTGGAAAGAGTCTCAATCTGTAACTTGAAATTTTGACTACTTTAGTTTGTGGGATCTTAATGAAACTTGGGAAAAAAGGTCGTGTTAGGCTTTGATTTCATATTTGATTTTTTTCTCCAGCATATGTTCCTTCACAATACGGTTCCATTGACTTAATTTTACAAATTCTGTTTGTTGATTCCTTGATTATTTAGATACTGGTACCATATAACTGAAACATTTGTAAGTAGCAATATTGAATCTAATAAGAGAAATATGAAGTGTGGATCAATAGAATGCTGGCCGATAGTCGAAAAATACTCATTTTATTTCTTTTTCGACTGAAGCATTTAGAATGCTTGCCTTATTGTGAGATCAATATGCCCCACAACAGTAAGGTTTGACTGTATGCTTTGAAATATTAAGTATTTGACTTTTTTTCAGTATATATATTTTTTCAGCCATGACATCCTGTCGGATGAGTTTGCATTCCATTTGGATAGATTCTGGCAGTGGTCAGGATCCATTTCAAGAAAGTTCAAGTGTTCTTGGAAATAAGGATTCAGAAGAAAATTTCCTGAACTTCTGAGAGCATCACCTATGCCAGTGATGGTGAATCTTTTAGAGAACAAATGCATAAACTGCAACCCTCATGCCATATGTGAGACCCCTGCCTTACCCCAGACAGGGGAGGGCAGAAGTTATTCCATTGGGCTACTGGGCAAAGGGACAGATCATATAAGAAATGTCCTCAGGAATACATGGAGACAGGGAAGGGAGCAGTCCCCTCTGGTACATAAGCCATAGGTTCGCCAACACAGACTATGGTATTGGAATTCCTAGAGGACTTCTAATCGGCTCTGTGTAGAAAGGGATGCTTAGAAAATTGTGTCCAAATTCTAGTTGCATGGCCTCATACACAGAGGTTATCATGGTAGTGTTTTTTTTTTATCTAGGAAATTTGTTTTATCACTGCAAGATTAAGGGGGTAACATCAAGTCCATCCCATGCCCATAATACCTATGTGGAGAGATCATCACTTGTACTTTGGTTGAGATAGGGACTCAGGATTTCTGAGATGGGAGACTACTTCCTTTTTTTAGAGACTCCTCAATGACTGAACACCCTCTGTGAGTGACAATCTAGAGTTGGGGAGGGGTGATGGCAAAGGTATACAGAGTAGTGAAACAGGGAGAAAGTGACATGTCCCATTTAGCCCTTCCCAGGACCCAGGGTAGTCTTTGGACACCAAGTTGAGGTTGTTTGAGTTTCTTACCTGAGATTGGGGCAAGAATTCCAGTAGACTCCAGGTCTTAAGTCTCTTTGTGAACAGCTCCATATAGTCAGAAGTTGCCATAAGGACTAGGTTTCTTTCTGAGTCAGGAAGCTTATTCTCATTGCTTTTAACTCTTCTTTTCTTTTTGCTTTGGAATCAAGGAGAGCCACACCAGTACCAAGTCAGGCACTTGGTGAATAGTGATCATACACTAACATTGGGTAAACTTTGGGAAATGCTCCTTGCTTAGTGAATCTGAAAAATTTTAATATTTGAGAATTGTGATTTTTGCAAGTACTATACCAGATGGTGCAACAATGACTATTTTGAAATGTTTCTCTATATGGCACTGGGGAAGCAAGTGAAAGGACAGCTCTGATGGCTCCTCAGAGACCCCAAAGGACTATTCTGAATTGAAAGCTAGAATAAGGTGTTCAAAATGCATCTCTGCCTCCTTACCAGGCAGGTTTTTCAAATGAGGAGGGAAGGGTAAAGCTTGGCCTTGAGAAGGTGGAGCCATAGTATACATGATACCTAGTAACTTACTAAAGACCATTGAACACAAGAGGGGCATCACGAGATTAGAAGAAAACCTGTCTTATTTTTTCCAAGCCAGGAAAGAGAACAGAGTCAAAAACTATAGGCCAGGGGGCAGCTGGGTAGCTCAGTGGAGTGAGAGTCAGGCCTAGAGACAGGAGGTCCTAGGTTCAAACCCAGCCTCAGCCACTTCCAGCTGTGTGACCCTGGGCAAGTCACTTGACCCCCATTGCCCACCCTTACCACTCTTCCACCTATGAGAAAATACACCGAAGTACAAGGGTAAAAAAAAAAAAAACTATAGGCCAGTGAGTTTCACCTCAGTTCTTGGGAAAATTCTGAAATGGATCATTAAAGAAATGGTCGTCGATATTTTAAAAGGGAAGTGGATTACAAAGAACTATCATGACTTAATTAATAACAGATCATGCCAGACTAACCTTATTTTTTCTTATTTAAACAAGATTACTATGGGCAGTTATATAGCACAGTGGAGAGAATGCCAGACCTGGAGTTGGGAGGACCCAGGTTTAAATCTAGCCTCAGACATTTCCTGGTTGTGTGACCCAGGCAAGTCACTTAAACACAATTGCCTAGCCTTTGCTTGTTCTTCTGTCTTAGAGTTGACACTAAGACAAAAAATAAAGGTTTTAAAGCAAAACAAAAATAAAAGGGCAGTTAAGTAGCTCATTGGATAGAGTGCCAGTCCTGGAGTTGGGAGGACCCAGTTCAAATCTGGCCTTTGACAATTTCTAGATGTGAATCCCATTGCAAGACTCAACTCCAATTGCCTAGTCCTTATTGTTCTTCTGCTTTGGAATTGATACTTAAAAGGTAATGGTTTAAAAAACAAACAGGATTACTAAATTAGAAGAAGAGGGGGATACAATGAATAAAGTTGTCTAGATTTTACAAAGCTTTTGATAAGATAAACTTTCTATTCTTGTGAGGAATATGGAAATGCATAGGTTAGATAATACAATGAGATAGATACAGAACTGGTTGGATGGACTTACTCAAAGACCAGTTCAATGTCAATGAGACAGGAGGCCTTTAGTGAAATACACCAGGGATTTGTGCTTGTCCCCATGCTGTCTGAACTCGGAACTTTCTGTCTTTAGGTCCAGTAATCTATCCACTGTGTTACCCAGCCGTTTCAGGGGCTAGATGACCATTGTCTAAGGATGTTTTTGAATGGTTTTTTGGTCAGGTATAGATTGGATTGAATGCCCTTTAAGGGTCCTTCCAACGATAAGGGGCTGATTTTTTTGGTTTAATGGATTCCAGAAATCCAAGCCACAGCTTAGCCTAGAAAAATATGAAAACGAATGCTAGGGCATTCTTAAGAGGTGCAGACTATTGGACTTTCCACTTAGCTCCAGTCAAGAACCAATGTGACAGTGCATTTAAGTGTCTTAAAAAGAGTAAGCCTTTAGCTCTATCAGCGTGGCTCCCTTAATGTGTTTGAAATCATACAGTCCAGTAAATAATTCACTCCATGTACGCTGTCAGAAATAGAACCATCAATCAAGGTGGGCCTGATGACTCACTCATCAAATCATTCTGTCTGATTCTTCACCTCTCTGCCAGATGTTTGGGATCCTAGAGTGAGTCTCAGAATATGGAATGTGCTCCCCAAAGAGCAGTGCAGACACCTCAGTGTGAGCTAAGGAAGGTGCTCAGGAACATGTTATGGAGCCATGCACATTCAATAAGAATGCTGAGAATGATAAAAGTGCTTGTTTTCAAGGGGGCATTAACACTTAGAAAGCCCTTACCTCATCAAAAGCTGGTGACATCCATTCACTGACTGCTAAGGGACCAAGAGCCTGGCTTCCATTCACTTCAGTTCAATAAACATTTGGGAAATAGACCTTCACAGTTAGAAGAATCTTCAGAGACCATTGAATCAAATCCTCTATCTCTACATGAATCACTTTTCCAGCAGAGTCAACAATTGCTTGCCCAACCTTGGCTTGTAAAGCTCCAACTGATGTGGGCTAAAGTAGCTCCCAAACCTGGCCAATTGCCTGTAAACAAACAAAAGAACAAAAAAAAACAATAACTGGTTGATTAGAATGGGGCCACTTTTCATATAAGACACATGAGTTGCTTAGAATCACAGTTTTGAGACAACTCTTCACATGAGTCTTTAGACATAACCTGGGTCCTTGTTTGGGGGTCTCTGAACAGCAAACACAAGTACTTCAGTTTTCTGGTCACACAAGACAAGGTTTAAATAATCCTAAATTTCCTCACTCACTCTCTTCCTTAGAGTCTGTGCAAAAAGGAGCAAACTTGATTGGAAGTTGTCCCAGGGTATTTAACATATCATTAACATTGCAGTTTGCTACCTCCACAGTGGGCAAACAGAGTGAACCATGAATAAAGCCACATAGAGCAAAGTGCACCATGGGTAAAGTGACATCAGTTCCCTGGAGACACGGGGCAGCAACTACCCAAACAAACAACCCCTTCTTTAGTAGCTAGTCAAGATAAAAAGCATTCCTCAGAAACCCTACCCACCTTTGACTCTTACTATCTCTCTCTTACTCACTTACTCTCTCATTCTTACTTTTACTCTTACCTCTACTTACCATACCTCCTTACCTTATCTCCCTACCTTATCTTAATTACTTGTTATACTAGCTATTCTGTTACTATGTTCTCTTATAATAAAGTTTGTTTCCTTCAAATGGAGGCAGTTTGAGCTTTCAATCAATTCTTTGGCTGAGACCCAATCACCTTAATTATGTCACAACAATGAAGAAACCATTTGCTCCAAAGGTAGTCCAGTCTCTTTATAGACAGTCATAACTATTGTTTCCTGTTTGTTGTTGTTGTTGTTGTTGTTTTTTGCTTGCTTTTTACCCCTGACATCAACCCTGAATGTGAATGACATCAATCTCTGCAAGTGATTCGTATTGCCTATAGTCCTGTTTTCCTGGGCTAAGCAGGACCAGTCTTTTCCTTATACTCAGAAACAATGGAGGAAAGAAGAAAGGAAGGTAAGAAGGAAGGAAAGTATGGAAGGGAAGTATGGAAGGTAGGAAGGAAGGAAGGCAGGAAGGAAGGTAGGAAGCAAGGAAGGAAAGAAGAAAGAAAGAAGAAGGAAGGAAGGAGCAGGGAAGGAAACAAACCTTTAAGTAACTCCTCTCTATCAAGGACTGTGCTTGGTGTTTTATAAATATTAGCTCATGTAATCCTCACAAAAATCTTGTGAGTTGAATGCTATTAGCACACCCATTTGACAGTAAGAAAATAGAGACAAACAAAGGTCGAGTGACTTGTACACAGCTAGTAAGTGTCTGAGGTCAAATTTGAACTCAGGTCTTCCTGACTATCCACTAACCCTTTATAATACTACATAACTTCTCTCAGGTCTCCATAAAGTCTTCTGTTCATTTGAAATTTTTTGAAGGAACAAAAACAAGCAAATAAATAGAGAAAAATAACAACAGCTAAAATATTATGTCAATGACAGATTTACTTCTTTACCTTCCCTCTGCCCAATATACATGCAACTTTGCTTTTTCTTCTCACACAGAAGGAACTGAATCACTGGGTTTAGAGGTACGAAAAACTTAATAGGGTGTCTAATCCAAATCCATTATTCAAGAGATGAGGAAGCCAGATTCAGATTTTAAGTGACTTGTCCAAGTTCACAAACCTAGTATCTTAATAAGAATTCTGCTTCTTTTTACAGTAAGGTCAGTAACAAGGACATCTTGATTTCATATATAATAGATAATGGAACTGGGAGGAACCACTGATTTTATAGATAATGAAACAGAGATTCACAAAAATGAATCAATTTGCCCAGGTTTATGCAACTAGTAATTATTTAAGGAGGGATTCACACCTAGGTTTTCCTGACTTCAAAGCCAGAGCCTTATCTTTTTCTAGTTCACTACACTGATTCAATTAAATGTATATTTCAGGTAGAAATGGGATTTTGATCTGAGTGGTTCATAAGCCACCCGTGACTCTCCTTTTCCTTTTGTCTGCATGAAGAAATCTCTGACCAGTCAGCCTGCCTATTTAGTCTGCCTTTAATGATGGCAATGTGAGCATTACTTGAAATAAGTAATCTTTCCTATGATGGATCTTTTTCACTTTGCACTAATGGACACTCCACACTGTGTCTGGACTAATGTTCCCCAATGTCTAGATGTGATGTTCCTGTGATTAAGTTCAAGTACCATGACATGGTTTGGGGGGAGCCATATAACAAAGCTGTCTCCTGCTGCCATGGCTTGACTTTCTTGCTCTGGTGGTCATCATGTGGTGAAAGTGTTGGATAGATTTGTCTGTGTGGTCCACACAGGATTTCACACATTTTCCAGATCTTTGATGCTGGGGCTGAGAGAGGTTGAAGAGTTGAAAAAAAGGTTTCCTAAGTGAGATCATTTGAAGTGTCCTGATTCCCTTTTTCTTCTTACTTACTCCATCCCTCCACCTCCTCCTGAAAAAATGGGGCTATCTCTGAACTGTATAAAAGACTCTATTCTTATGCAGGAATGGTGAGAAATGATATATGAAATTTCCATGCTTGGCAAGCTTGGGAGTCATTCTTAGATATGGATATAGGTTTCTATATATCTATATTGATATCAAATGTCTATATTTATATCAGGATTGACTAGACTAGCAATTCATTCGGATGCCTTAATCATACTGTCTCATAGGGCTTGTCATAATCCAATTAAAACAGTTTGAAAGAGTAACCAAGGGAAATGTAGTTCAGTCGTGGGGTGAGAGAAGGACACTGACCATGGGGGGTTGTGCCTGAACATAAATTAGCTCCTTAGATTCTTTTTTTAATATATTTTTTAAATTTATAATATTTTCCATGGTTACATGATTCATGATTTTTCCCACCACTCTTCCCTCCCCCCTCCCAGAACTGACAAGCACTTTCACATGGTTAAACATATATCATTGTTCAAAATCTATTTTCATGTTATTCATATTCACAGTGGAGTGATCTTTTAACATCAAAACCCTAATCATATCCCCATCAAACCATGTGATCAAGCAGTTGTTTTTCTTCTGTGTTTCTACTCCCACAGTTCTTTCTCTGGATGTGGAGAGCTTTCTTTTCTCATAAGTTCCTCTGGACTGTCCTGGATCATTGCATTCCTGCTAATAGAAAAAATTTATTACATTCAATTGTGCCACAATGTGTCCATCTCTGTGTACAGCATTCTCCTGGTTCTGCATCAATTCTTGGAGGTCTTTCCAATTCACATAGAAGTCCTTCAGTTCATCTTTTCTTTCAGCACAATGGTAATCCATCATCATCAAATTTCACAATCTATTTAGCCATTCACCAATTGAGGGACACTCCTTCATTTTCTAATTTTTTGCTACCACAAAGAGGGCGGATATAAATATTTTTGTACAAGTCTTTTCCCCTATTGTCTCTTTGGGTTACAAACCCAGCAGTAGTATGACTGGATTGAAGGGCAAACATTCCTTTAAAACCCTTTGTGCAAAATTCCAAATTGCTCTGCAGAATGGTTGGACCAATTCACAACTCCACCAGCAATGTGTCCGAATTTTGCTACAACCCCTCCGACATTTATCACTTTCTTTTGCTGCCATATTGACTAGTATGCTCAGTGTAAGGAGGTACCTCAGAGTTGTTTTTTATTTGCATTTCTCTTATCAGGAGTGATTTAGAACATTTTTTCATGTGCTTATTGGTAGTTTTGATTTCTTCATATAAAAACTGTCCCTTGAGCACTTGTTGATTGGGGAATGGACTGATTTTTTTTTAATTTGACTTACTTCCTTATATATTTGGGAAATTAAATCTTTGTCAGAGAGTTGTGTTATAAAAAATGTTCTCCCAGTTTGTTGCATTCCTTCTAATTTTGATTGCTTTGGTTTTGTTTGTACAAAACCTTTTTAACTTGATGTAATGAAAGTCATTCATTTTACATTTTGTAATTTTCTATCTCCCTTGGTCGTAAATTCCTTTTCCATAGATCTGACAGGTATACTATTCTATATTCACCAAACTTATTTATGATTTCACTCTTTATATTTAAATCACTTACCAGTTTGAATTTATCTTGGTATAGGGTGTAAGATGTTGATCTAAACCTAATTTTGCCCATACTTTTACAATTTTCCCAGCAGTTTTGGTCAAATAGTGAGTTCTTGTTCCAAAAGCTAGGATCTTTGGGTTAATCTAACATAAGTTTGCTGACGTCATTTACCCCTAGACAATTCCATTGATTCACCCTTCTGTCTCTTAGCCAGTATCATACTGTTTTGAGGAGCACTGCTTTATAGTGCAGTTTAAGATCTGGTATTGTTAGGTCCCCATCCTTTGCATTTTTTTTTTCATTAGTTTCCTTGATATTCTTGATCTTTTGTTCTCCCCGATGAACTTTGCTATAATTTTTTCTAATTTGATGAAAAAAAAGTTTTTTGGTAGTTTGATAGGTAATGGCACTGAGTATGTTAGCTCCTCCTACCCATGAGAAATTACTGCCTTTCCAACTATTTAGATCTAGTTTTAATTGTGTGAAAATTATTTTGTAGTTGTGTTCATATAATTCCTGTGTTTCTTTTGGGAGATAGATTCCTAAATATTTTATATTGTCTAGAGTGATTTTAAATGGAGTTTCTCTTTCTAACTCCTGCTGATGAGTTTTGTTGCAAATATACAAAAATGCTGAGGATTTATGTCAGTTTATCCTGTATCCTGCCACTTAGCTAAAGTTGTTAATTATTTCCATTAGCCTTTTAGTTGATTTTTTAGGATTCTTTAAGTATACCATCATATCATCTGCAAAGAGTGATAGTTTAGTCTCCTCATTGCCTACTTTAATCCCTCCAATTTATTTTTCTTCTCTAATTACTATTGCTAGCATTTCTAGTACAATATTAAATAAAAGATAATGGGCATCCTTGCTTCACTCCTGATCTCACTGGGAAGGTTTCTTCCTTGTCCCCATTGCAAGTGATACTTGCTGATGGTTTTAAATATATACTGTTTATTATACTGAGGAAGGACCCTTCTATTCCTACACTTTCTAGTTTTTTTTCAGTAGGAATAGATGTTGTATTTTGTCCAAGGCTTTTTCTGCATGTATTGAGATAATCATGTGATTTCTGTTGGTTTAATTATTCATATGGTCAATTATGTGGATGGTTTTCCTAATATTAAACAATCTTTGCATTCCTGGTATAAATCCTATCTGTTCATAGAGAATAATCCTTGTGATAGCTTGCTAGAGTCTTTTTGCTAGTATTTTATGTAAGATTTCTGTATCTATGTTCATTAAGGATATTGACCTATATTTTTATTTGTTTTTGGTCTGCCTGGCTTTGGAATCAGTACCACATTTGTGTCATAAAAGGGATTTGGTAAAACTCCTTCTTTGTTTATTTTGTCAAATAATATGTATAGTATTGGGATTAGTTGTTCTTTAAATGTTTGATAGAATTCACTTGTGAATCAATCTGGCCCTGGGGATTTTTCCTTAGGAAATTCCTTGATGATTTGTTCAATTTCTTTTTCTGAAATGGGATCATTTCCGTGTTTTGTTTCCTCTTTTGTTAATCTAGGCAATTTATATTTTTGTAAATATTCACCCATTTCTCCTAGATTGTCATTTTTATTGCCATATAATTGAGCAAGATAGTTCTTAATAATTACCTTAATTTCTTCTTCATTAGAGGTGAGATCACTCTTTTCATCTTTGATATTGTTAATTTGATTCTCTTCTTTCTTTTTTATTAGATTAACTAGAACTTTATCTATTTTATTATTTTTTCAAAGTACCCTCTCCAAGTCTTATTAATTAGTTCAATCATTCTTTTAATTTTAATCTTATTTTCTCCTTTAAATTTTAGGATTTCCAATTTAGTTTTTATCTGGGGATTTTTACTTTGTTCTTTTTCTAATTTTTTTTAAGTTGCAAGTCCAATTCATTGATTTCCTCCCTCTTGATTATCTTTTTATAGGCACTCAAAGATATAAATTTTCCCCTGAGTACTGTATCTCATAAATTTTGATATATTTTCTCCTCATTGCCATTCTCTTTAATGAAGTCCACAATTGTTTCTTTTATTTTTTAAACCAGCAGTTTTGAAAAATTAGATTATTTAGTTTCCAATTAATTTTAAATTTGCCTTTCCATGGACCCTTGCTAATTTTAATTTTTATCACATTATGTTGAGAAAAAATTTGATTTTATTATTTCTGCTTTTCTGCATTTTTTTGCAATATTTCTATGCCCTAGTACATTATTGATCTTTATATATGTACCATTTACTGCTGAGAAGAAGGTATATTCTTTTTTATCCTTATTCAATTTTCTCTAGATATCTATTAACTCTAATTTTTCTAACATTTCATTCACTTCCCTTGCTTCTTTCTTACTTATTTTTTGGTTTGATTTATCTAGTTTTGAAAAGGGGAAAGTTGATATCCTCCACTAGTATGGTCTTACTATCTATTTCCTCTTTGAGATCCTTTAATTTTTTTCTTTAGAAATTTAGATCCTATACTTTTTGGTTCATAAATGTTTAGTAATGATATTACTTCATTATGTATAGTACCCTTTAGCAAAATATAATTTCCTTCTTTTTCTCTTTTAATCAGATTAATTTCTACTTTAGCTTTGTCTGGTATCATGATTGCTACTGCTGCTTTTTTTTTACTTTAGATACCACAAAATCAATTCTGCTCCAGCCTTTTAATTTGAATCCATGTGTGTCACCCTGCCTCAAATGTATTTCTTGTAAACAACATATAGTAGGATTCTGGTTTTTAATCCTCTCTGCTATCTGCTTCCATTTTATGGGTGAGTTCATCATATTCACATTCAGTGTTATGATTACTAACTGCGTATTGCCCCCCCATTATATTATCCCCTTTAAATCCTGCCCTATTCCCTTTCTCTCTGTTCCTTCTCACCAGTATTTTGCTTTTTGTCATCCCCTCACTTCTCTCTCCCTTCAATTGCTTCCCTCTTCTCTTGCCTGAATCCCCTTCTACTTCTCTGTGGGGTAAGATATAATTCTATACCATATGATATTGGTAAGATAGAATTCTATACCCCACTGAGTATACTTGTTTTACCCTCTCAGAGCCAGTTATAATGAGAGTAAAATTTAAGCATTGTCTGTCACCACCCTCATCCTCTGTTCTTTATAATGATTTTCTTTATGTTATACAATTGACCTAATTCTATCTCTCCCTTCCCTTTTCTCTCAGTGAAAACCTCTCTTTCAGCCCTTGTTTGAATTTTTAAATATCATTCAAATGCCTACATAAGAATTATTTTATGTTATTTGACCTTAATGAGTCCCTTAAATTTTCTCTTTCTTATTTATCTTTTTGGACTTTGCTTGTGTCTCATGTTTGGACTTCAGATTTTGTGTTTAGGTCTGACTTATTCCTCAAAAATGCTTGGAAATCTTCTATCTTATTGAATGTCCAATTTTTCCCTTGGAAGAATATACTCAGTTTTGATGGATAGGTGACTATGGATTGAAAACCCAAATCTTTTACTTTCCTGAATATCATATTCCATGCCTTTCTATCCTTTAACATAGAGGCCACTAAGTCCTTTGTGATCCTGATTGTAGCTCCATGGTATTTGAATGGTTTCTTTCTGGCTGCTTGAAGTATTTTTTCCTTGGCTTGGTGGCTCTTGAATTTAGCTATTATATTCCTGGAAGTTATCATTTGAGGATTTCTTTCTGGTAGTGATCTGTGAATTCTTTCAATTTCAATTTTATTTCCTTGTTTGAAGATCTCTGAGCAGTTATCTTTGATAATTTTGTGTAATATAATATCCAATAGCTCCTTAGATTCTGAAAAAAATAATTTACATATATCTTATCAATGGAGACTCCCAATCATTTTATGAGGTACCTACTACTTGTATTATTATTATTATTTATAAATTAACTTATTGACAGTAATTGTTTCGTCAGTACCTAGATTTCACCTTGAATCCCTTCCCTTCTCTCCCAGAGATATACAACTTATAACACTATTTTTTTTAAAAAGAAGAAGCATTCAGCAAAATTTATCTATACATTATAATCTCCACAGTATTATAGGCAATGCTTCTTGCCCCTGGAAACACCCTTATCACTGCACAGTAGTGGGGTGAGGTTTAATGAATTTCCTTCTCATATCTTTTCTCTGGGGCTAAACATTTCTTTATAATTTCACAACTTTCTATTTTGTATATTTGTGAGTTATTCTTCCCATTCATATTATTAAAGTCATTGTATATATTATTTTCCTCTGCTTACTTCAGTTTGCATCCATTTATATGACAATTAATATTAACCATATTTTACTAAGGATGAAAAACATCAATGACTTCTATATAGTCATACAGGGATCATATGTCAGAAGTAAGTTTTAATCCTAGGTCTTCACGTCCTGGGTTCAGTTCAGCAGCATTCTATAATTATGATTTTTCTTTAAAATATATGTTATATTAATATAATCATGTATGTATTTGCTGCACTAACACTGGTTCCTTACAACTTCAAGGGAAAAGATTAAAGGCTTTTAATATTTGGGGGAAGATTTCTTTTGGCAAGGTAATGGAAGTTGATGGAAAAATGTTTCCATGTACATGGGCCAATGTAGATGGGTTTTTATCTAAACCATTGAAAGGAATCATCTACAACAATAAGATTTGAGATCCATTGGAATAACTCAGTTTGTTACCAAATGTCATTGTCACAGAAGACCCACCCTTAATATGGACTAAATGGAAAAGGGATTCTTTACAAAAAGTGAAGTTCTCCAGATAATCCTATCTAAGAATCATATCATTTTGATTTAATCAGACCCTGGAGCATCTTAGAGTTCACCTTAAAGGAATTTGGATGAACTGTTTACATGGTAATGACCAATTGGATGAAGAATGCCTCTTGTCCAGATTATGAAATATAATTGCATGCATGGCTCATAGAGCTGAACATAGTGCTTATATTTTGGTTAGATATTGTTGATAAATAATGAAGTAGACCTAGGAATTGAATAGTAGGAGGATAGAAGAGTAAATTCATCTGAAAAATGGTTTATTGCTTCTAATAGTCATAATATTCTCCATGAATCTAAGTCCCAACTGTTTAATAGGGGTGTTTTTTTCTGATTCTCTGAAAAGTGTTGTTGCAATTGCAAATTGTGCTATGGAGTTGAACCTTGCATCTGGGAAGATATGTTAGTCATATGACAGTCAAGCAAAGTTTCTACTACACTAAAAGTAGTGGTTTTTTTGTTGTTGTTGTTGTTTTTTTGGTTTGGTACCTGCAATAGATTTTATATGGTTCCTGAAAGACAACCCCATCAAGTAGAGAGAGGGCCATTATTGGGTATTTTTAAATTTTATTCTTTGGCCATGATATGTCATGAAAAAAGAGACACCAAAAAAATAGCCCTCAGTCTTATATAGTGTTATTCTGCTTCTACAGTGATGGTGACAGACACAGTGTTGGGGAAAGGGCCAGAAAATACTAAGAATCCAACACTTTTAGATGATCTATTAATCTTAAGTGACATAATGGTGCCCTGAATATCACATATGTTTCCAAGGTGCAGTGAATGGACATCTTTCCTTAGGGTCTAGATAATATCAACTGACATTCTTACTCTAGGTCAAATCAAAAGAAATAAAAGAAAGTTGTACATTAACAGAAGGATGACTTTCTGGTTCACGTTATAGAGGCAAATAAAGGAATTGGTAGTGATTATTTTCATGCATTTAAAGGCAACAGGAATATCATCTTAGGACTCTTGATAATCTATTATTGAAAGGCAAATGCTAAATATTTGTAAATAGAGACACAAAAATCAAATCAATGCGTGCACTGATAACTTCTGCATAGGTTGGACATGTGGAGAAATTTCACAAGAAAGTGATGAGATGCTCTAAATTGAGTCAACATATACTTTGCTTTTTGGTAACCAATCCAAAATTAGATAGAAGAGACAAAAGTGAAAAATATTTTGTAAAATAAGTTTCGAAAGAGAGAGGCCAAAGGTTTGTGGATTACAAAGAAGTCTTATACCTCTATCATGATGAGTTGATTTTTTTTTTTTGAGAGAAGGATCTGTAGGTGCTAGATTTGACAAGTCCTAAAAAAATTGTCAAAAATATAAATGAATATATTAACTGAGAGAAAATGAATTGTTATTGTTGTATGAGTCATTCATAGATTAGCTGTGGGTGTAGGATCAGCCCACTGGCTTGTTATAGCAAACCAAAATTAATACAAAATTAGGAGGGATAAAAACGAGAAAAATAATGACATGATGTCAGCCAGTCAGTTAGATGATAAGCATTTATTAAGTACCTATTATTTCCTGGGCAGTATGCTAAGAGCTGGAGATATTAAAAAAGTGAAATGAAGTCATTGTTATCAAGGTGATCATAGTCTAATAAAAGAGACAATATGAAAACAGCTACGTACCAACGAGATAAATGCAGAATAAAATGGAAATAATCAACAAAGGGAAAGTATTAGCTTTAAGAGGGATCAGGGTATAATTATTTAAACAAGTTATTTATAATCCCAAAGGAAAACAGATGGAGGACTGATCTTAATACTAATTATGACAATTCCATAAAGAAATTTAATTAATGCAAATTAATTGCCATGATGAGAACAAAAAAGCCTAAAAATACCTTAGGAAATATTGATTTTGTTTCTTCTAAGTGGAGTGATCTACAAGCTGGGAATAGCACCAGTTAAAAGTATTCCTTTGTTTACAAAGTTTTACAGAGAAAGTTAATGGAAGAGAATGTGTAACATCACTTAATAAGGAAAAGCAAAAGGAGGAAAACAGTTTTGAAAATGCTTGGTGTGAGACTCAACTGGGCAATGTAATCCCAAGTGGGAGCACAACAAATAGATAAAAGTGGAGGAGATCTGTACTTTTTTATATGAATCCTTTTGCCATCAAAGAGAGTAGAGGGTACATTTGAATTTCACAGGCAAATCCTAAATATACTGTCCAAGGGAGTAGAAATGATATTGAAACAATGGGAACAAGAGAGAAAAAGCCAGTTAAATAAGACAAAAGTAAAATATATTGGAAGGGCCATATCTTTGAGGACATCAAGAAAATTAATTCTTAAGGTATATTAAAGATGGGAAGATATCAAAAGCATGTTTTAAAAAACCAACCTCTAAACCTCACATTTTATTTTCATCAAAATGTCTATCTAAGAGAACATGAAAAACTTTCAACTCATGTTCCTTACTTTCCATCTGTTAGATCTGACTGACATTGGGGGTCTGGCCCAAGGCAAATGAAACAGAGTGGAGTAATGCAGCAAGGCTTTATTGTGCAAAAGAAAAGGGGTAGAGAGGAGGAAGGGAGAGCAAGGAAGGATCCTGTGACCTACAGATGGCTAGGGGTCTCCACCTGGGTGGAGAAGGGGGCAATCTTGTATAGGGTGATGGTCTGGGATTAGGTAATTGGAGACCTGTCTCATTGGTTGTTTCAGGTGGGAGGTAGATGGTTCCCATGGTTGTATAGTTCCTAACATGTTACAAACAATATAGGTCCAGAACATTAATAAATCATGGACCTGTTGAGTCACAGCATGAGAGGTAACAGTGTACTATGGAGTGGAACAATTGCTTTGTTCTGGAATTCCAGCAGGTCCAGAGGATGGGAAGGGCAGCTAAAGGGGAAAAGGGGGCTCAGGGCTATCAAGATTTATCACCATCTAAAAAAAATTTTCTGATATTAATTTTCTGTGCATCTAGGGAATATTTGATGAAGAGTGCAGAAAGAATTAGGCAAGCTGGAGGCCATTCAAGAGTAGGAAGATTGAGGACTGGGCCTGGAGTCAGCAAGATCAAGGTCAAATGTGGGCTCAAACACCCACTGACTATGTGACCCAGAGCAAGTTACTTGAACTCTATATGTCTTAATGCGCTGGAGATGTAAATGGCAAACTAGTCCAGAATCTTTGCCAAGAAAACCCCTTGGACAGTATGGAGCATAGAGTCAGGAAGAATAGGAGGTGATGAAATTCCAGAGTAGAGCCTATTTTTACAATTATGTAATCAACTAAATGATATGAGTAGAAGATAATGCTTATCATTTGACAATTATAAAAAATTTGGTTCAATAAAGCAAAATATTTCCTTAAAGGCTTTCCAGTAACCAGGTGTCTCCTCTTTCCATGTCAAAATCCTACTTTGTTTAACAATTCTCTGATTAGTAATATCAAGAAAAACATAAAACAGGTAGCTGACTTCTTACTAAAATAATTTCCCACCAAAAGTCCTCTAGAGCAGAGAACACATGGAAAAGCTTTTTCCTACAGAAAGTAATGTCCTTCAGATGCTGCTATTGGCAGACGTCATTGTATTGAGTGTGCCAGATCTTGGAGTCTTATCAAATTTCCTAAATAAGGTCTGCAGTCCCTCAAAAGGGAGACAATGTTTGCAGGAAAAGAAAAATGGATTCGCCATACTTATTATCCGCATCAGGATATGCAGCTCTTTGGATAACCTGAAGCAGTCATGGGCAAACTTTTGAGCTTGGTGTGTCAAAATTCACCAAAAAACCTGAGCATAACTTGGGTTGTGTGTCATTTCAAGGAAAAAAAAAACAACATAATTTTGCAATATTTATAATTTAAATAACAAAAGTGTATAATTGTAATATATAACTATATTTAATAAACCAAAATAGGTAAATTAATATAGGTAGAATTGTCATCTATAGTGCACAGAGTGTCTGCACTACACTACAGTAAATGTTTCATCCTTGGCGTGCGGCCCCATACTTCTCTGTATGTGGCCGCGTGCTGTCAAAAATGGCTACGTGTCAGTGCTGACACATGTGCCGTAGGTTTGCCATCACTGACCTAAGAATAATAAGGAACTAAAATGAGAATATGTAATAAAAGCAAAATCCAAACAGTGCCCATGCATAGTGACCCTGTAGTGGCAAAAAGTCTAGAAAGTCATAAAAGATTAAGCATGTTTAAGATACAAAGTCATGAAGTATTTCCTTCAATGTATCAATTATTTGGAGAAGCACAAAGAGAAATTATTTTCTCTCTAAGAAAGGAAAACAAACAAATGTATAGTTTTTTTTTGGGGGGGGGAAGGGAAGGCAATTTGGAATGAGAGGATTGGGGAGGAAGGAAATGTAGTGGTAACATCATGAGCAAAATTCCTCACCAGGCTGGTCTACCAGAGATTCTGACCCTCACTCGGTTGGAAATTAGAAGGAGAAGACACTGCAATCAAGGTATTACAGTGATGAAACTATGATATGACTTACTGGCTGTGCCATTTGGCAATATAGTCACTGGTAGAGAATCAAGAGATGATGGTGTGGGGCAGCTAGTAATTCAGCTTAGAGTCAGAAGGCTTTGGGTTGAAATCTGGCATTACTAACTCAAAATCAGAATAGAGTTTGGCTTACTGAAAAAAAATACTCTTTCCTCAACATTTATCCAAATCTTTTGCCCTAATAGTCATCCTAAATGTCTATGAACTCTATAAATGTGAAATTGAAATCTCTCTATCCATTAGTCCAAGAAACCCAATTCTCATTGCTTAGCCCTTATCTGTCTGTCTTAGAGTTGTAACTAGAACAGAAAGTAAGGGTTTAGAAAAAAAAATGTGATGGTGTTCATTTAGAGAAGACAAAACCCCCTCCTAGAGAGGGAGGCTACTCTTCCAGTGTTGCAGTCTGTGCTAGCTACAGTCCTGGCTAAAATTCTGAAGCTTTATTTGAAGAATTATGTCAGAGCACTTTAATTTCTGAAAGTGTTATTAAATTCATAATATTAAGGAAAAAAAATCTTCCAAAATGAATTGAGTTATACTCCTTACCAAATGCATAGCTGAAAAAAGGGGAGAAATCAGTTGAATATACTAGATTTAAATCTGAAAAGAGCTGGCTTACTGAAACAAATACTCTTTCCTCAAGATATTCAAATCTTCTGCACTAATAGCCATCCTAATGACTATGAACTCTATAAATGTGAAATTGAAATCTTTCCATCCATTAGATGGTAGGAGCTTCCAATTTTAATTATTTTTTAAATTATGTCTTATGCTCGGTTGTTTCCACCTACTGAAAAGGTATAAGAGTTAGTTGGTAATATCCTCTCAATTTTAGCACCCTGGGTCAAAGCCCTGATCACCTAGCCTAGTTAATATCTGTCCAAAACAAAGCTCATAAGTGATATTGTCAAGTTTTCTCAGGCTAAGGCTAATGATCCCTTATGCTATACTATATACCATATTGTATGCTATGCTATGGTATAATCCTCTACAAACTTGCTTAATTTAGACCCGTGCATATTTTCCTTGGGCAAGTTAATATTTTATGTTCTAAAAGTGTTTTTTCCCCCTTTGGGTTTATTTTCCGAGGTGACTGCTAGAATCCTGAAGTGTCTGACTGCAAGAAGATTGGAAACAAAAAAACTTTCTAAAAGTAGGAAAACTTCCAGATTTGTGGTTTAAAAAAGGAATATTTGCTTTTTCCCAAACTCTTGAACATAAGCTTCTTAGCAGTGGGGTTCTGTCATTGTTGGGATTCAAGAATGTGGGAGGAAAAAAACATAAATACTTGTTTATTTTAACAAAAAGCTTTTCAAGAGAATATCTACTTTTGGTACAAAATGCCCTCTTGACTTGTGTTTTTCAAAGGAAATGCTACACGATTTCTAATACCTTTTACAGGATGTCGTTTTGAAATAAACTCAGATTGCTCATTGTCAGTGCTCTCATGAAAAGCTCTTTAATAGTCTGGGGGTGACAGCTGTAGTTAACAGTTTTCAGTAATGACTCAAGCTGTTCATTCGTGTTCTAGTTGGTCATGCTGAGTGCCAGAAGGATGTATCATACATCATCAGGCCACATTGTCAAGGAGCTTGACCAGCTTAATTGTTCTGCAAATAGAACCCCGAATCCATGAAATCTCGTGTAACAATTTACACCCCACTGAGATACACCCACAGAAAAAGAAGTTGGTAACCTGGATGTAGCCAGTCAGCTGGTCTGTGACAGCAAACCAGATCACCTAGGACAATTAGAATTCCATTACTGTGGTTGAATGCATACCATAGAGGCAAAGACAGTAGGACTGAACAGATTTGTGTTGGGGGGGGGGGAAGGTAAAGGATTAAATAGAAAATGTATTAACTACCCTCAGGTATTGAAAAGGCTATGACATGAAAGAAGGCTCAGCCTTGTTCAACTTGGCCCCACAGGGCAGAATAAGTCAGAATGGAGGTCAGGGGGGGAATTACAAAGAAGCAGGCATGGGTTGGACCTGGAGAAGAATTCTCTTATAGTTCTACAGTTGCAAGGGACTTGAGAAGCCACTGAACCTAAACCCCTCATTTCATAGATGAGTGACTTACTCATGATTATACAGCAGGGGAGGTGGGATTTGAACTCCTATCTTCTGATCCCAGAACTAGTGTCCTTCTCACTCAGAATGTAATGTATTTCCCCATGTTAAGAAGATATACAACCTGGTTAAAAGCTTAATTCTGCTGAGGGATTCCCTTTTTGGGACTCCTTAAGCAGGAGTAGGAAAAGCCCTTGTTGGATATTCCACCACAGGTTGGGCCACATGACTCTTGAAATCCCTGACCTTCTGACATCTGTGAAGTTGGGATTAATTCTCCCCTGCCCATTTTTAGATTTAATCACCAGAAGCATATACACCCCACTTACACTCAATTGGGGGAGGTCTGTGACCCACATATGCGAAAGTGGGTGACAAATCAGAAAACAATGACTATCCTTTGGGCATTCCTAAGCAAAATAAGTGATCCACGTAAAAGTGGAGGAAGGCACAGGGAGTGATGCAAAGAAGCATCTTTAAAAAGGAGTTATAACTTCCGGTGGGGAGCTCTTTGTGCTTTGGAGTTCTGAGTTTGAGTTAGAGGCTAATGAAGAATTTATTTCATAGATTTGAGACACTGGACTTGGTGAGACTTTTCTTAAATCTCTCCCTTTGAACTACCACATGGATGAGAGAAAAAAAAAAAAAAACTGACTCCTTCCTCAGGAAATGCCTCCCCTCTTGGGAAAGGCTTCATGGCTGAAGCCTTGTTTTATTCATCACCAGGCCCTCAGCTCAAGGCTGAGGCCCCTCTGACTGAGGACTAATTAGCCCTGCCTGAGTTGAGCCAGGGGTCAGAGCAAAATACTTAGTGTGTTAGGTTAGATATCTTACCCTATCCTCTCTCTGATTTTCTTACTTTCACTCTCTCTCCTTTGGTAAATAAATTACCATAAAAATCATTTTGGAACCGAGTAATTAATTCCTGGTGACCATATTCTTAAATAACTTAGTCCAGCTGTTTAATTTTAACCCCTTACATTCTGCCCCTTACAAATCCCTGACATTTGAGGCAGAGTAACTGATTCAATTATATATTGATGTCTAGATGACCCCTTCTGTATCTTACAGGTGAGGGAGTTGAGGCACACAAAGGGAAATTACTTTCCCATGACCACATAGGTAAGAGACAGTGGGGCTGGGATTTGAACTGATGAGTCCTGATTTGAGGTCCCACGCTTGCCATTTCACCAAGGTGCCTCATATGCTTAAAACACACAGTTTCTATAAGGCATGGAAACTGAAGAGGATTATGAGTCAATGTCCCAACTACAACTACTGCCTGTCTGATCTTCTCAAGTCAACAATCAATTCCTTGGATATGTTCTTCCTGTCCTCAAACATGGACTGAATGACTGCATTTTCTTAAAATGAAAGAACATGAAATATGGAGAGGTTAGAATAGTTATTTACTAGGATTCCTACAAAATGGATTTAACCTTTGTTGAAACTTTTTAATCAAATTAAACGTAGAAAAATTCTTTAGCCAGTCCCTTTACCCGATCTCCAATAACCTATGCTTTTTGGAAAAGAGAGAAGACCAGCATACTTTTTTTTTTTTACCGGCATGCTTCATATGAGTCTATATCTTTATCCTAAACCCTCATAATCAGTCAGCCTGTCCTTGCTGTTCCTCATACATGACCCTCCATCTCCTGTCTATGTAACTATGTCCTGGCTGTTCCCCATGCCAGAAATGAATTTTCTCTTCACTTTTGCCTCTTTGAATACCTTGAATCCTTCAAGATCATGGGAATATGCCAACATCTACATAAGCCCTTTCCTGATTCCCTGTCTAATATTATCCTTCCCCTTTTAAGTCACCTCTGATTATTATACAGATGGGTTGAAAATATCTATATCTCTATCTAGCTGTGTACATAGAAAGTAAGTTTCTTGAGGGAAGGGAGCATTTTGTTCATGTCCTTTTATCTTCCGAGTCTAGAAGAGTATGTTATATATAGTAGATAAATAATTTAAAAGGTCTATTAATTGATTTTATATATATATATGATATATGACATATATGTATAGATGTATATATGCATGTACATATATAAAATACTTACTGTATGGTATGGTATATTATATTAGACTATAGTATACCACATCCTATCATATCATATATCATATCATGTCTAATACATTATATTAATCATAGAGTACTATTATTTATCATAGTGTATATATGTGTGTATGTATTTTCTCTGTATGTATGTGTGATAGAGTGTGAGTTCCTAGAGGCCAGGGGCTGTGCCATTTTTGTCCTTGTAGTTTTAGTACCTAAAAGAATTCCTGGTCTATATAAAGGGCTTAATAAGTGCTTATTGGTTGATTGGGTATACACAGACAAACAGAGAAGCCCACATATAAGCTTCTTGTAGAATGTAAGGTTTTTGAAAGCTAGATGGGTCTGTTTTATTTTTTAACTTGTATCCCCGCTGTCTGATACAGTGCCTGGAACATAGTAGGTACTTAGTGAATGCTTATGGATTAATTGACTAGTCTACACTAATAAAATTTTGCATTGAATCTCTGATCTCTTCCCTTCTCCAACCTCACTTCTCTTTCCTCTCCCAGTCATGCAGAGTACATTTGCCATTCAATACCAGTGATGCTAGGTGTGAGTGCTTCTATCCATACACTCTGTATGCATACTGGCAATGGTGGGAAAGTGGGTAAAATTTCTGGGAAGGAGTTCATTGACTGTTTCACCCATAAGATAGAAACTAAGTTTCCATATTTATCTAAATGCTTTATCTGAATAATGATAACTAATATGTATATAGTAAGATCAAATTAGTGAATTGTGTATCTCTGTGGGCATAAACTCTACCTGTCTACATTAATAAATAGTCTAGTTATTTCAATAAATTCGGTAAAAAAGTTATCTGCTTAGATACGAGAGAAAGAAAACCTTACTGCTTGTCAATTTCCCTTTGAAGATGAGAGAGATGGATGATATGATGCCTAGTTTCCTTTCCAGCTCTAACTTCCCCAGAGTCTTTGGAATCCAGATAAGACAGCATTATGATACACAGTGCAGACCCAAAGACATAGAATTCGGTAGTAAACGTCATATATACAAAAATCAAAGCCATTGCCAGTGGGCAAAGGCCTAAGGACTTTGATGGTTTTCTCCTAAATCAGAGCTCTCCTTTCCCCTCCTAGGTTCCATTTGGCTATTTTAATAGTGACCTAGGGAAATACTTTCATCTTTGTTTTACCTGAGAAGGACCCTGATAATGTGACAGTGTCTGAGGATACTCACGCTCCTGATCCATCAGGGCTTAGGGGGTTATGGAAAGATAATTCCCAGATGATAATTTCATATCATAAGCTCATTTCTCCCAGCTCTTTTCTGCTCTAAGAACTGAGGTGGGAATGAGCTTTGCTGGCAGCTATTAGAAGCTCTCTTATCTTGCTGGAATAAGAGTATCTGAAAGCTTCCCCACAGTATTACTCTAATACTAACATAGTTGGGAAACCTTTAATGGCGAAGCTGTCCCCACCATCTTTATGAGTCCATAGGTCTTGCTTCTTATAAGGGACATATATTTCATGGGAAAACACTTAACCCTGTGTCTTCCTGGGGGAGTCTGTGGGAATTTGGAAGCATCTTTTGATGCCTGTCTCCCTAAAGGCAGGGGCTTATGTTGGCAATCATTGACTTGACAACCAATCTCCCTATTTATCCAAGCTCATTTTCTGAGATTCTGTCTATATCTAAAATTAGATCAAGTGAGACATGGGAGAAGAGAATACTTTGCAGCAGGGGTACTTAAGCAGGAGTTCATGAACTTAAAAAAAAGGAATAACTATTTCAATATAATCAATCTCTTTGGTAATCACCTGCATTTCATTCTATGCATTTAAAAATATTATTCTGAGGAGTCCATTGGCTTTAAAAAGAGTCAAAGGGTTCCTTGATGCATAAAAAACCTGCTAAGGATACCTGTTCTACATAGTGGGAATTTCAGTGAGCTATATCATACAATGATGCGGGCATTTAAATGATACTTTTGAGTGTAGGTTCTTTGGAAGCATTTAATAGAAGTCCTCAGAATTGCCCGTATGAGGGAGAATGTCATGAACTTTCTATTTTGGGGATCATATCTGTGAGTGATTAGTTAAATCCCACATAGGATGGGAAGTAGTATCCTTTGATCAAGGAATCAGGAGGGAAGCTGTCCTTATTCAAATACTAGACTTTGCCAGTGGGGGACTGATCCCTGTTGCTAAATTAGTTGCCAATAACAGGTTTCAGAGACTAGGAAAATTGTCAGACATTCAGAAGTCAAAAGACAGGGAACCCCAGAAAACAGAAACTTGGTGTAACTCAACCTCATTTCCTTATTTGTAGGTCTTTGGGTCACCTAGCCTGACCTTGGCTGATACAGACTCACTAAATGGTTTTGGGTGAGACCCTGATCTTTGCTCATCTCCTACCACTGAATCCTGAGCCCAGAGAGATTCTACTACCCCAGCTTACATTCCTGGATGTCCTCTAACATGCTGATTTCCATCTTTTCAACTTTTCATGGCTACAAAGGAGAAAGGGACTTCTTTGTAGCAGTAGCAGAAATAGCCCTTTGATAGCTCTTTCTTTGAATACCCTTGGCCTTACTGTGATCAGAATCCATGTGTCCCTATGAATGAGAGAATCCAAACTACTTTGGTGATTTAAGGCTCAGGAAAACGAGGATCTAATTCATCCATTGTATCATTGCTTGTGCTCCAGAAAAAAAAATAGGCACAAATCTTCCTACTTTGTCAACTTGTCACGGGGATAATGGGAGAGGAGGCCAAGCCTGAATAAATGTGATAGGGGAGGGTTGAGTTAATTCCATCCTATAATGAGATGCATTTGCAGGAGAGGAATTTACACACTTAATTAGTATGCAGGAAGGTGTGGAATGTAACTAGGGCTCAGATAAAATTAATGGCTTTAGAAATTCTGACAACAGAAAAAGCCATTAACTGAGAGACTCAGCAACAAAATCCTGAATAAAGATTGTCCTAGTGCAAGGAGGAGAAGGATGGGCCCAAAATAGGGAGAGAAAAGTCCCAAAGCTTCAAACATGGGAGCCTGTGCATTTCTACTCTCTCCACTCTCTCCATTTCCACTCATCTCAATAGGTGGTTAAAATATGAATCTCCTCTACAACCTACTGGAGACAGTAGGCATCCATTCACATGGCAATGAACAATCTAGCCTCTTAGGGACTGAGGTCTCAGAGACTGAAAAAGCAAAGATCTGTTGACCCCTGATGTCAGGTGAGGTCCAGGGTCTGAAAAGGGTCTGTTGACCCCTGATGTTATAACTAAGGCCTGAGATCCCTCAGTTTCTATATTTCCCACCAACAAAATAGCTGATTCCCTCAGTTTCCACATTTCTCAACAAGTTGCTGATTTAAGCCATAATTTTTTCCCAGTCTTCTTTCCCAGGCTTTGTTTCCCAGGCAGATAAACATGTTTTATCTCCACCTGCTTCTCCCCTTTCTCATTTCCTGATATGTCCCTGGTTACCCCCATCTTCAGATCCTTGCTCAAGGCTCATCTCTCAAGGCTATCTTGTTTTGAGAAAGTTGCTTGATTTTCATGAGAAAAATTCCTTGTGGATTCTGCCTTTATAAGCCTGTGTATTCATTCAATAAATCCCACTTGGGTGTCATCAGTAACTGAGGCCCTTCTGACCCCAACCTTTGACTTGACTCTTTTTTCACTAACCCTTACCTGAGGACCCTGGGTTCCCATTCTGCCCCCCAAAAGGGGCTCTATCACTAGCCACTAAGCTTATCTTCTGGAACTTTGGTCAAGGAGAATACTCTTCTTTAAACATAATGAAATCAGAACCTGTGTCACATGACTTTACCTTAAGTGACTTTCATTTAAAATTCTCAGAATTTTAATCAAATTTTACTATTTTAAAAATATCATTTTCACTCTTTAACCCAGAAATACCACTACCAGGACTCTATCCCAACAAGGTTAAAGAAAAGGGAAAAGAACCTATTTGTATAAAAATATTTCTGGAAGCTCTTTTTGTGGTGGCAAAGAATTGGAGATCAAAGGGATGCCCATCAGCTGAGGAATGGCTGAACAAGCTGGGATATATGATTGTGATGGAATATTATTGTGCTATAAGAAATGATGAGCAGGATGATTTCATAAAAACCAAGGAAGATGTGTGAGTGATAACTAAGTCAAATGAACAGAACCTGGAGAACATTGTAACAGAAATATTGTAAGGATGATCAACTGTGAGACTTAGCTACTCTGATCAAAATGATGATCCAAAACAATTCCAAAGAATCCATGGTGAAAAATGCTATCCATTTTCAGAGAGAGAGAACTGATGGACTCTGAATGCAGATAGAAGCATGCTTTTTAAAACTTTCTTTATCTTTGTTTTATTTTATTTTTTGCAAAATGGCTAATTTGGAAATATGTTTTGCTCCATTTCAATATATAGTTGATATTAAATTGCTTGCCTTCTCAAAGAGGGAGGAGGGGCAAGATAGAGGGAGAGAATTTGGAATGCAAAATTAAAAAAAATATTTAAATGTAATTGGGAAATTTTAAATGACATAAATAAAAATAAACTGAAAATATTCTTTATTGGGCTACTTTTTAGGATTATAGTTGTAGAGTTGCAAGGGATTTTAGAAGTTGTTTATTACATCTCTCCCATTTTATGGAAAGAAAAAACTGAGGATCAAAGACCGTTATTGACTCATACAACTTCATGCTGGTAGCAAATGACAGAGGCAGGATTTCTACAGTATTACACTGCTTGTGTAGGTCACAATATTCTGCCTATATTTTCTATATTTTATGGGTCCTAATCATTGAAGGTGACCCAAAATTGAATAGGATGCTTAGGCAGAGATTTTTGTATGGAAGAGGGATGTACTCATATGAATTATTTGCATATGGAATTCAGGAATCCTGTTGGGTTTAGATTGAATGCAGTCCAGCTTTCTTGTAAGGTCTAATTCTGAAACTCTGAGATTCTATTTGAGGTCATTGGAGGAAAGATAATTTGCCCAAAATTGCAAATTTAAATAGAAGAGTCAGGATTCAAATCTGTGTCTCATTACAGATGATGGAGTTTTTTTTTTTTTTTCTATAACACTATGCTGCTTCATCCATTCTTATATGTCTTGTCCAGAAACTCAGTACATAGAGCCTATTTGTAAGTAAATTACTGTGAGCAATATTTGTCAGGCCAGGATTGAGAAAGAGTCTTCTGGGGCCAAGATTCAGCTTGCTGGGTTGAGACCCAAGGATTTCCTAAAAAGCGAGTTTAGGGAACATGGATGAGGAAATGGAGGCTGACATTAAGAATATGATATAAAATCAAACCTTTCCCTTGAAGGTTTCCACTAGAAACTTCCTCCAGAATTAGACTGGAGTTCCACAGTGACAGGGAAGGTCAAGACTAAAGATTCAGTAGCAGGAATTAGAAACAATGCATGTCAGAAGAAGAAGGGTTCAGAGAAGCCAAGGGATAATATTGTGAGACTGGGCGGCAAACTCTGGGGAGAGGAGCACCAAGGAACTTGATCAGAAATGCTGACTGATTTGGGTGTTCTGCTGTCTTAGGGTAAAATCTGGGAGTCAACTTATATTTTATATGAGTTCAGAAGGGTGAGTAGGAGACAGGAATAGACAACAGGTGGGGACTTAACAAGCTGAGAAACCTGCTTTTCTACTTCTAAAGCCTATACCTATTACAGCTGGCTCTGAGCAGCCAGAGTAGTGACATGAGTGTGCAATGGTCTCCTATTGTAGCACAGCATTTAGAGAGGTCAGTTTGGAGACATAGGAGGTAGTCAATAAGGCAATTGTGCTCCTTGATTCTCAGTTTCCTCTGTAAAATGAGAGTTGGGTTATATAGTTTCTGAAGCTCCATTCAGGTTCATATGTAAGATCCTATGAAAGCAAGATGAGTCATTTGTCTCCATTCCTATAGATGTGCACTTAAACTAGCCTGTTTAACCTACAATATTTGAACCACTGGGCAAAGAGGCAGAAAAATGTTGAATATTCTTGAATCAGAGAATGCTAGAAATATAAGACATTTTAGAGAAATATAAAGATATGTGCATATGCTCCCAAGGTTCACTGCTACATTACAATGGGACATTAAAGGAAGGGTTTAGTGCATAAAGGTAGGGAGTATTATTACCCTTATCTTAGAGATGAGTAAATTGAGGGTCAATGATATTGTGTGATGTACCCAAGTTCATACAGCTGGTAAATGTCAAAGCCTGAGCCATGTTAAATGAGGATAATAATAACACCTACTTCCCAGGGTTGTTCTAAGGATCAAATGAGATAATATATGTAAAGTTGCTCAGCAAACCTTAAAGCACTATGCTTGTTAGCTCTTACTGAATACAGATTTTAGGATTACAAGCTGAATGATGTCTACCTTTTGCCTTTGGAGATTTATTCTAATACAGAAAACTTCTCAGAAAACTATTTTAAATTTGCTTATTTCCCTAGGAAATGGTAAAAAATAAAATCTTTGCACCAAAGTTCTTTGATATATGTCTCATTTCCAAGACATATAAAGATATGATTCAAATTTACAAGATAAAAGAACCATTTCCCAATCAATAAATGTCCAAAGGATTTGAACAGGCAATTTTCAAAGGAAGAAATCTAAGCTCTCCTTAGTCATCTGAAAAAAAAATCTCAAAGTCATCCATAATTAGAGAAATTAAAATTAAGTAAACAGGGAGCTTCCACATCATAAACATTAGTTTGGGAAAGTTGACAAATCAGCAAAATGAGAAATGTTGGAGTGAGTGCAGGAAAACAGGTACATTGATATACTGTTGGTAGAGGTATGAAAAATATAGTCATTCTGGAAAGTAATTTGCAGTTATGTGTCTAATGTTACCAAATGTACTTATATCCATTGACCCAGAGATACTACTATTAGGTTGATACTTCTAAAGAAATCAAAGAAATAAGAAAAGAACCTGTATTACAAAAATATTTAAAGTAGTCCTTTTATTCTGACTTTGCAAAGGTCTGGAAATTATATGAGGTGCCCATGAATTGTGAAATGTCTGAACAAATTATGGAATGTGAATATAAGACAATATCATTGCCTCATAAGAAATGAAAGTTTCAGAAAAAACCTAGAAAGACTTATTTGAATTGATGCCAAGTTAAATGAGCATAAACAGAACAAAGTATACAAGAACTACATTGCAAAGACAAACAATTTTGAAAGACTTAATATCTCTAACCAATGCAATGACTGACCAGTATTTTAAGGGATAAATGCCAAAGCCTGATACCTACTTCCTGCCATGAAGGTTCTACATTCAAGATAAGGAATAAACTATAACTTTTTGGAGATGGATAGCTTTGGAATTAGTTTTGTTTGGCTATATATATATATATATGTATATATATATACATATATATATATATACNTTATATGAGGTGCCCATGAATTGTGAAATGTCTGAACAAATTATGGAATGTGAATATAAGACAATATCATTGCCTCATAAGAAATGAAAGTTTCAGAAAAAACCTAGAAAGACTTATTTGAATTGATGCCAAGTTAAATGAGCATAAACAGAACAAAGTATACAAGAACTACATTGCAAAGACAAACAATTTTGAAAGACTTAATATCTCTAACCAATGCAATGACTGACCAGTATTTTAAGGGATAAATGCCAAAGCCTGATACCTACTTCCTGCCATGAAGGTTCTACATTCAAGATAAGGAATAAACTATAGCTTTTTGGAGATGGATAGCTTTGGAATTAGTTTTGTTTGGCTATATATATATATATATATGTATATATACATATATACATATATATATATATACCTATGTGTATATATACATATGTGTTTTTTATGTGATAGAGGCTGTAGGAAGAGAAATCTATATGAACTAAAAAAAATAAATGTTTCCCATGATGCCCCAAAAATTGTTATCAAAGCCAGGAATCTGATAGATATTTTCTAACCTTTCAAACCATAACTGATTTTTAGAAATGTGGATGTTCTGGTAAATATGTAACAATTGGCTATCTGAAAAAATGCATGATACATTTTAAAGTTTAATCATTAGTATTTTCTTCAGTGAATATTTGTTCTATGCTGTTGACTTGTTTTTTCATTTCCCTTCCTAATTTTTCTTCTCTTCTTGTATTTTTCTTTTTGAATCTCTTTTGGAGTTCTTCCAGGAGTTCAGTTTGGACCTGGCATCCTTTCACATTTTCCTTAGCGGTATCACACATTTCTAGTTTTGCATTGTTGTCTTCTTCTGACACTGCATTTTGGTCTTCCCTCTTGATGAAATATTTTCTTGGGTCAGGCTTTTTCTTTGTCTTTTGCTCATCTGGGTTGTTTTTGTGTGTGTGTGTATGATTTTGCCTATGGTGAAGCTTAATTCTCTTCCTGGAATGGAGGTAGTACTGTCCTGGGCTTGTTCTGAGGTATCTTCTGGTGCCTGGATTTGGTTCCCCTGCCCCTTGGTCATGGAATGAGTACTCCAGGACGGGTTGGGGTGAGGGTTGGGCCTGGCTGGTATGAAAGACTACATTTTCCCAGTGCTACCTATCAGTATTGTATTGGTTTATGCTCTCTTCTAATGAGGCTGAATGCTGGACTGAATAGGGATGTTCTCCTTCCCCTCCAGCTTGCACTGGATTGCACCGGAGTTCTACTCTGGCCTCCTGGACCTCATTTCCCTCTCCTACTCCAGTGAGATGCACCCTCTTTGCTGTCTCTTCACAATGTCCTGGATATAGTACTATTGAACCTTGTCTCCAATGGTCCATTGGTTCTGCTGCTCCAGGATTCATTTTTAGGTGTGGTGTGTGTGTGTGTGTGTGTGTGTGTGTGTGTGTATGATCGTTTAGAGGTAGGTTAGTTGAGCTTGGAGCACTCCTTACTCTGACATCTTGATTGCAGAAGTGGTCATCTAAAATACTAACATTTTCTCAAAGACTCCTTAAATCTAGAAAATTAACAAAACAATAAATCAAGTTTTTATTTGTAGAATTTCTCTTGAGATAAAAATGCTCCCACTCAAAATTGAACATTTAGCTCTAATGAGCCAGACCAGGAGGTTCCAGCACATCCTGTTAAAAACCACATACTCACTGAACCTTGGATGTTTGATTTAACTGAAAATGTGGTCACTTCATTTTTATCTTAGATTTAGATTTTATTTTAGATTGAGATTATATGTAGATTTTATCTTATATTTAGAAAAGAATCCTGTAAGTGCAAAGATTAAATGAAAATCAGACCTTGAAGGCAGATTAAAAGACTTAGAAATACTATTGGAGAACTACAACATGTAAACAGATAAATACAGGATATAAACTTAAGGGAGAGAACTCTAATAACTAAGTGGATCTGAAGTTTTCATGTTTTGGATGGGGAAGCATTTGAGCTGAGCTTTGAAGGGAATTGAGGATCATAAGGGTAAGAGAGCATGTTACAATTGTATAGGGCAACCTACTCCAAGGGATAGAGGCAAGGGTTGGGGTCTTGATTTTGAGGAACAGCAAGTGGCCAATTTGAAAATATAGGCTGAACTTACATTGTGAAGCATTTTATATGCTAAGCTGAGGAGTTTGTGTTTGGTCTGGGAGGAAATAGGGGCCAGTAAAGCTTCTTGAGCATGAAGAATATCAGATTGTACTTCAGAAAGACTTTTTCATTGGTTGTGTGGATCATGAAGTATAGAGAGGAAAAACTAGAATGAATTGTAGCACATAGTAAACACATGATAAATACTTGCTGATTGACTATTAAAAGAGTGAAGACCAGAAGGCTGAGGAACTCAACTCCATGAATAATGGCAATGGAAAGGCAGAAATATAAATAACCCCTTAGGTATTTCTAAATATAGTTTTAGGATGTGATCTAATGTGTCCATTGGTATTCCGCAGGAAAGCTGAGAATTCTTTCTACTGAGAACTGAATGACTTGCCCAAAGAAGAATAAAAATGATAAGTGATAGATTGAGGACTGATCTCTGGGTCCCCTGACTTGTAACATGGAAATGGCAGGGTGGAATTCCTGCAAGATACAGGGTCAAGCCTCACCCAGAATTCCAGGGAACCCCCCCTGGAGAACTCTGGGTGAGGGGACAGTTTGCAGGCAGTTAGGGTTGGTTGATTCCTGAGGGTTAAAGTGAGCAGGCCACTCTGTTTGCTGAGTCCAGTTCTGGATAGCTTTGGTGGCCTGTGGCAAAACCCATTTAGGTTCTTCACTGCTCCTACCTAGTTTAGTTGAATTAGACCTTTCCTCCAATAGCATTTTGTGATCATTTAGTTATTTTAGATATTAGAAGTGATATTTATAGGCTTTGAGGGCAAGCTAGTTGTTACTAGCTTGTTACAACAACTAGTTATATTTATAACTAGTTGTTATACAAGCTAGTTATAAAGTCTAGCTTGCCCTCAAAGCCTATAAATATCACTTCTGGATAACAAAGCTATCCAGAACTGGGCTCAGCAAACAGAGTGACCTGCCCACTTCAACCCCCAGGAATCAACCAACCCTAACTGCCTTCAAACTGTCCCCTCACCCAGAGTTCTCCGGGGGGGGGGTGTCCCCTGGAATTCTGGGTGAGGCTTGACCCTGTATCTTGCAGGAATTCCACCCTGCCATTTCCATGTTACAGACTCCATAGTCATGTCATTTGCACTGTGTGTGTGTGTGTGTGTGTGTGTGTGTGTGTGTGTGTGTGTGTAGGTATGTTAAGTACCTACTGTTTTCTCTAGAGGGTGAAGGTACACACAAAAGGTCTAAAATACTAGCTCATGACTTGTATCCTCAGCAACCACCAACACCTCCTGGTGTTCCCTATTTTTTTCTAGGATTAAAAGCAAATTCCTCTGTTTGCCATTAGGGCCTCTTTCATAGGCTAGTCCCCACTTCTCTTTTAAGAGTGACATCATAATTTGGCCCTTAATATATCTTACATTCCAGACATGATGGCTTATTTCCCACTCTTCCCCTTGCCTTCTGATCTAATGAGTATTGCATCGGGTCTGCCTCTGGAAATCTTTCTTCACTTGCACCCATGGGATAGAATAAAATCCCCCTTTCCCCATAAACTGTGCAGGGCTTACCTCAATCAATTCATGGATCAGGAAGTCATGCTATTTTGGTATTTTCATTTCTCTTGCCATAACATTATTCTCAGCTAGATATACTGAGTGCCTCCTGCAGGCTCTCACCTATGCATATATTCATATATTCTCTTTTATATAAAACAAAAAAACCCTAGCTTTTCATGGAATGTAACTATTATTTCTTGATTTGCTTTGAAATGAGACATCGTTATAAGCATATTTCCTATTCAATGATTAAGGAAAATTAGTATTCAATAAAGATCACCCTTTTTATATTTTCTATGCACCAAAAGGGGAGCTGATGAGTATTTAACATGAATCAAAGTAAAGTTGATTGACAGGACCTGGAGATTCCATGTGCATTTAAATCCCTGTAAGGGACCTTGAAAATGCATTCCTGACCTGACTTGTCATACCAAAAAAGAAAAAAGAAAAAGAAAAAAAATGGCTTTCTGTTAAATCACTAAATAATTCTCCCCATAATGAGAATATCAGTATTTCAGTGGTGCCTTCATAAGAAATGATTTGACAACCCACAAAAATAAAATCTGACTGAGGAAAATAATCCTCTTTCATCCTCTTCTTGGGTTTCCTAATCCATTTGCTGCCCAACTCAGAATGACAGAATCATAGAATTTTATAACAGAAATGGGCCCAAGAGGCCATCTTGTTTTTCCACTAACTGGACAATATTCTACTCTGCATTATACCTCAAAAATGATCAGCTAAGCTTTGTTTGAAGATCTTAGGAGACAGGGAACCCTCTACTTCCCAAGGCAACTCCTTCTACTGACATAGACCAAGGAGGATGTGTCTAGGATTTTAGGAAATATTTCCATGTAACCAATAAAAGTGTTCCTCTTTGTAAACTCCACCCCTCTCTGCTAGTATTTTTGGGGAGGGCTAAACCACACATGAGAGGCTTTCAAAACTCTGAAGATGATTAGCATGTTTCTCCCTCCCCTTCAGTATAGTCATAGAAAGGGAAAAAATTAGAAAATTAGTTTATTAGCAAAATGTGATGTTTCCAATTGCTTGATCAGATTTTGGAATGAAATATTTTGGAACAATATTTGTAGAAAATGTTTCCCATTCCGGCACATTCCAGCGACACCAACTGCTAACAGACCACAGGCCCTGCCTACAGCTTGCCTTCTGTATTCATCATCCAGGGCAACGCTTGTGATGATACAAGATGGCAACTGCTTGTGAAAATATTCCATTCTCTTCTTCCTTCAAAGCTACAACTATTAATGAACTAGCAAACAAAGTTGTACCACCAGTGTCCTTGGCACTGTCATACAGTTCATTGGAATGTTATTTTATCAGTGGAAATGACATTAAAGAAGATGCATGACCCTGTGCTTTGCTGTTGCACTGTTACAACCACTAGGTCTTACCAGTTGACTGAAAGCAGAATCCTCTTAGTTGTTCTGTCCTGCTCCACCTGCCCAACTCCCCTTATTAGAATGTTAGTGACTTGATAGCAGAGACTGTCTCTAATTTTCTCTTTGTAGCTCCAGAGCTTGGAGTAAACCAGGTGGTACATTGGGTAGAGCACTCTAGATTTGGAATCAGTAAGACTCATCATCATGAGTTCAACTACAGCCTCAAAAACTTACTAGCTACATGATCCTGACTAAGTCACTTAATTCTGTTTTTCTTAGTATCTTCCTCTGTAAAACAAACTGGAGAAGGAAATGGCAAATTACTCCAGTACCTTTTCCAAGAAAACCCAAATGGGATCACAAAGAGTTGGACATGACTGCAAAGGAATGAAAATAAGCCCCCCAGAGTTTAACACAGTGCTATGTGCAGAGTAAGTACTTAATAAATGTTTTTTTTCTTCTTTCATTTGACTTCTCTGCACATTTTTTTTTCTTTTTGCAACCTGACTACTTATGTAGTCAAATTTATAAAATGCAATAAGTAATAGAAATCGGACTTATGTAACATACTCTAAGAACAAGTTAGTCAAAGAACTCCTACAAAAATGATTACATAATTCTTATTATACAAAAACATTTTTTCATCTTTATTGTTTGTGATTCTGCTGGGGGGGGAATTTGGGGAACAAAAGAAAATCTTTTGTTCATGAAATTTTGCAGCAATTAACATTGCTCTGAGTTCAAATTTGGGCTCTTTTAATTTCTTTGATATTAGGACATCTTAACTCTTTTGGTTTAATTGTCTCAGCTATAAAATGAAGAATTAGACTAGATTATTTTGAAATCTCATTCAAGTTTAAATCTTTAATCTATGATATGCCCTTCATTGAAAATTTTAAAAGCTACTCTAACATCCATACAAGTCAGTTATATCATAATTATTTATGGATTTGTTTTATTCTACTTGCTAAATTTTGCTCTGTTTAGGCAAGGTCATGTCATATTTATCTTTGAATTTTCCTCCATGCTTAGTAGAGCTTCAGATCTCCACGTTGTTCTTGTTCTTCTTTCCCTAAATTACTCCATATATATTTTGTATATATTTTAAAATTAATTTATGTATATATGATCTGATAATCTCTTAATACATTGTAATCTCCTAGAGGTCAGGGGCTGTCAGATCTTCATTTCTTCATTGTTAAGGAGCCACTGAAATACTGATGCTTTCCTTTACAGGGAGAAATATTTAAAAATATAACCAGGAAAATCTTTCTTTTTCCCCTCCAGGGATTAGGAGCTTATAACTTAACAAGTTTTAAGTCAGGTATTCATTTTCAAGTTCCCTCACAGAAATTTAAATGTGCATGGAATTTCCAGGTGGTGTCAATCAACTTTTCTTTGATTCATGTTAAATACTCATCATCTACTCTTTTGGTGCATAGAAAATGTAATAGGGTGCTTTTTAATGAATACTAAATTCTCCTAATAATTGAAGAGGAAAAGCAGTTATAGCTGGATATCTTTTAAAACTCAATCCATAATTAATTAGTGGTCACATCCCTTAATTAGTGGGTGTTTTTTACATTCAAATAAAAGGGAATATGTGAATATATGCATTGGCAAAAGTCCCCTGGAGGTACTCACTTTTGCTTGCTTAGTTCAATGTTGTGGTGGGAAAAATGGGGATGCATGTTGATTTAATTACCCAAACATGAATCTCCAGGAGGAAACCTTCTATTGTTTATGTAAGAACAGAGGAGTTTTGTTTCTCTCCCAGAGGCTCAGGGTAAAAGGAAGATTTTCATAGATCCCTTCCACTTAACAAACATTAGATAATAAGGGCCAGAGTTTTTAATATGATTTTTCCTTCTAAGGTCCCTTTGCCTGTGGTTTCAGTTTATCTCTTCAGGATATGGAACTTAATTCTCTTCCTGTGCTTTCTATTTTAGCCAACTGGTTCACCTGAAATTCCTGGAATTTAGCACTTCATTTTCCATCTCCGTTTCTTTGCAGGAGCTACACTCCATTCCTACAATGTAGTTATCTCTCCATCTACCTCTCATCTTGCTCCAGGGCTCAGAATTACCTCCAATGAAACTCTTTTATGGATAATTATTGACTTTTGATCTTCAAATTATGACTTACATATTATGTGTGATCTTTGGCAAGTCATAACTTATCTATCCCTCGGTTTTCTCATCACTAAAAACAGGAGGTTGGACTAGGTAGCCTCTCCCTTCCCTTCTAACTTTAAATCAAGGATGCTACAATTCAACATTCTATCACTTCTGCGTACTGTAAACTCCTTGAGAGCAGACCTTATCTTTCATTTTACAGGGTTGTTTCTTTCTTTCTTTTTTTTTTTTAAATGAGCTAGGTGTATCAGTGAATTAAGACTGAGGCCCAAAGACAGGAGGTCCTGGTTTCAAATTTGACCTCAAGCACTTCCTACCTGTGTTATCCTGGGCAAGTCACTTAACTTCTATTGGTTCGCTCTCAATGTTCTTCTGCCTTGGGATCAATACATGGTATAAATTCTTAGATGGAAGGTAGGGACTTAAAAAATGATTACGCTGACTCCCACTGCCTGAAAACCAGTACTGTTACATTTCACCTTTCTCTCAAGGTTCTCTGGTACCTTAAAGGACTTTGGGGAGATACATACCATATTCTTAAACTCCTAGTTATTTTATTCCCCCAATTTTAGGGGCCCCTTATAATCCAGTTCCATTTAACTACTTACCATATAGTTTAGCTTTTACAAAGCAATGTTTGCTTCAAATGTATGGCAAAAACAAATATAAAAATTCCCCTTTTCCAACATCTGGGAGGCATAACCTCCTCATGCCACGCCCTTATACAACTTTAGCCTTGAGGAAGGGGAGGATTAGGCTCACAATTTAATTCAGTTCTCTTACTGGCTACATCTAAACAGTTTCAAATCTAAAGCTGCTCTACTCTGTAGTCCTGTGACCTCCACTTCTCATGGTTTCTCTGCTGGTCCAGAGGAAATAACTGGTCTGTATTTTTAAAAAATCCTTAACTTCTGTGTATTGGCTCCTAGGTGG
>NC_058131.1:711799846-711863503 GCF_016433145.1 Gracilinanus agilis
CTGCTGCAACCATGTCTACTTTCCCCCTCAAAAAAATCATTAGCCTCTGGCTAATCTGAGTATGATCCTCTTTGAATTTAGTAGAGTATTCTTGGATGGAAAACAAAATCCATGGAACCTTTTAGATCTTGAATTCCTCCTACAGAGCCATCAGGTATCTAGGATTATCTCTTATGTAATGATACAGCATCAGAAAACTATTTTCTTTTTTTGTTATTCATCAATAATTGATATCAATATGCATAAATGCAGAAGTCAAAGTAGGGGGAAATGGGGTTTGAATAAATGATCAAAATTTCTCAGATTAGAAATCTCCAAAAATAGAATGGGTTGCTTTGAAATATTTACTGGAGAGAGGTCTTCAAGTAGTCTTCATAACTCTTTTCAGTTATACCAAACTGAGAGTTCTTTTATAAATATTAGCTATATATTGAGGTCTTTTCTGAGATCCTAAGATTCTCTGAAAGTAAAAAAAAAAAAGGACATTCAAGATGTAATTAAAAATAAACTATAATAAAATTATTGATAGGAACTTGTTCATAAAAAGAAGCAATAAGGATAAGTGATAAGGGATAGGGAGAAATTCATAGATTATCTTTAAGAGAAAGGAGAAGAATTTAGATACAAACCCTGGGAGAAGGTTCTGGAAGGAGAGGAGGATCTTGGGAATTGTATGTAACTATCTCTCCTGATCTAGCTTTCCACTGAGTTGGAAGGAGGATCTTTCCTCTGGCATCCCCTTAGAATAGTTAATCTTGTGGAAAGATTAGGGAATTCCTGGGTTGGAGAATTGCCTTGGAGTAGACTGCCTTTTCTCTGGAATACAGAGATCCACCTGTCTGAGATCGACCAGTCAGAGATCAATTTAGCTAAAGTAATCCCAAGGGTTTTGTCACCTGGGAATCTGGGTTACCCAGGAGGCCAATCTCAGGCTTGAAAAAGGGGATTCGGACTAACAGTGAGTCTTGTATTCCCTACTTTCTTAAAGACAGTCTGGGTAGTTAGATTAACAGATGGTCAGATAGCAATCGGGGTTTTAGATAAGAGCAGGCAGGACCTACAGAAGAAAGGAAAGGCAACCTCTTGCAAGGTGCATAGAAGTTGGGTTGAGCCTAGATTTTTAGTGTTAGGACCCTATCTATCTACTCTTTTCCCTCTTACTCCAATTATCAAAATTAACTTGGTTTCTAAATCCAAGGGTTTTGTGTTTTACTGGCTGTGGGGAGGTCCCTAGGTGGGTGTTTCTCATCTCCCATCCATCTAGGCCTTTCCCAAATAATCTACCTCCATTTGGAGGTAGCCATCTCTTTCAAAGCCAAATGAATGGCTCATTCAATGGAGCTGATATGATATTAAAAATATATCAGTTGACTTTTCTTCTGAACAAAGTCAAAGAGAATTGGAGTGTGGGAAAACATTAAAGAGTAGTATTGTGATGATTTACTTTGAGCTTGAATTACAAGAAGGAGAGGAAATCAGAAATAGAAGGCAAGAAACCCCACAAAATATCCTTATATATCTTGGTGAATTATGCTGGAGTTACAGATTTGCAGAGGCCAGAACTTGGGTTAATTTTTGAGGCCTCAAACAGCCTCCAGAGTGGAATAGATTCCTTTATTTGAACAAACCTGGTTTCACATTTGGGAATGCCATGACTTTGACTAGGTTACTCTGTGTTCCAGTTTAGTCATCTCTACAGGATATCTTAAAAGTCTTAGGATGCAACAGCTTAAAACTGTATTAGAACTTTTGAGAAATCCTTTCTATAGATTCACAAGTCTCAGAGAAAGTTTCTTTAAGGTTTAAATGAGTCATAGAACATCCCATGTGTAGTAAGTACTAGAGGTATGATTATTATAATTTATTAGATGAATAAAATGATCTGAGAGGTGCAAAAATTGGCCCATAAAATACTCTTTACCTTTAAATTTCTATTTATTCATTCTTTCAATAGTATTATACAGCCAGTTCTTGCTTTAGGTAAATTTGCATTGCGCAAATTCTATTTTATGTAAAGAATTCTCAAAGAAGTTCACATTCTAAAAAAGACACCTATGTTGACTTTACTGTGCAGTACGGTGCTATCTCTCTACCTGCCTTCCTACCTCACCTCAAAATCCTAAAAAAGTAAAACAAATAAAACTCCTCCAAATGAAAGCTGAAGAGCTGACTCCAGAGGTTCCACCTCCTGATTGGGGTTTGACTTAAGATCTCTGTTCCTGTGTTTGGCTTCAGTCTTTCTGTTCTTGGTACTTTGTGCTTATCCCATGTCCCTCTCTTTCCTGTCCTCTTCTATCTGCTTCTATGTCTGACCCTCATGTTTGCCATGCCACTAACCCCATCCCCAAACATTTTCTTTTTCTAGGTTCCCAGCCAGGGCTCCACATGGCTACCCCCAACTGCCTGTTTCTTTTCTTGCTCTTGCTTCTCTTTTCTTGGGTAACCTTGAACAGTGTGTCCACCTCCTTGCTCCAAGGGCATGTAGGTCTTGTCCAGGGATATTTGCCTTACATAAAACTTATTTTACTAACTCCACCAAATGGTTCCCATAAAGCAAGAACTCTCAATACCTACAATAGACAATGTGCTGTTCTAGATGCTTGTTTGGGAGAAAACATAGAGATGACCAAGTCATGATCCATTCACTCACTGTTTACAATCTGTCGGCAGAGGTATGGCTCAAATAGGCTTTAAAAGACAGCAACTAATCGTAGAAGAGTAAATATGTCTGCTTTTGAGTTACAGGATGGGGCAGGGGAGTAAATCTAATTTCTTACTAGAGATCAGGGAAGGCTTCATGGGGGAGGCATTTCTGAAAGTATTTGAAAAAGTGGAGATAGGTTGGATGGAGAACATCAAGGTTTTCATGACATAGGGAACAGGTGAGGAAAGGTATTCAGGAAGGGAAATACTAGACTTTTTTAGAAGGAAAGTGAGTCATTTAAATTAGGATCATTAGGGGCAATGGGACTCAGAGGGAAAACTGTAACCTTTGGACTCAGATAACTTAGGTTATGAGGGAGATACAGAAAGGGAGTGAGAGTCAGATAGACACTCACACACACACAGAGACAGACAGACAGACACACACACACATACACACACATACACACACTTATATACACAGACAGATAGAGGTGGAGACAGAGACAGAAACCAACAGAGAGATGGACAGATATAGAGAGACAGAAACAGAGACAGGGAGAGACAGAAACACAAAGAGAGACAAAGACAGAAACTGAGAGACAGATAAGGAGATAGTCAGAGAAGGAAGTATAGAGATAGACCAAGACAAAGACAGAGATAAAATAGAAAGTGATGGTCCAGGACAGAACTTTCAGGTGGAAAACCCAGATTTAGGTGGTAAATTCTAAAGGGTTTTATGGCTTGATTATTTTAAGGCATAACTAAAAGTCTAGTGACCCTAAATCAAGCCTTAGTCATTGAGTGGACCTCCACAACTGTGAGCTGTTTGGTTTTTTTTTTTTTTTCATTATTGTCTGGAAGAGAGTACTTACTTTCCTGAAGGATGTTTCTATCTTTCTTCCTCATGAGATCTATGGAATCTACACATTCCCTTCTGGTCATTCTAAGCCGAGCTGCCCCTGAATAACAACCTAAAATGCTACCTCCTCCTTTGGCGCCCAAACGTGAGTCCTAGGATGATCTGGGGAATGGGCTAGCCCCTCCTTGCCTGATTGCTCCAAAGCTTGGTGTGTGAGTCCCCTGCAATATTAAACTCAAACTATCCATGCCCAGATCAACTGAATTTTTGCCACCTACAGATTTAGTTAGTTAATAGGCCTGGATATCACATTTGGAATAAATTACAGAGTATTCAAGGTAAACCCCTCAGCATCACAGTGGGATGTTGCTTCAGTGTGAATGTGTCACTTACAACATAGCTGCTCATTAGTGGGGCTTCCTGGGCTGCCTGGAGTTTCATCCTGCCATTGACTCATCTCACCTCACTTGGGTAGTGAATGAAAGAATGGAGCATGATTTTGTAGAGTTCTTGAGAGGCATTAAACAAAGTGATTTAGTCCAAGGGAAAGGAAGAGGAAGTGGCTGTCAGTAGCCTTTCCTAGTAGCCTTGAGATGAATGTACTTACACAGTCCAAACTCTACTTTTCTGCAGGACAGATTCGTTATGTAAGTAGATCTCCTTTTAATTTAAGGAGGTAGTAAGTGGGGCAGATGAAGTTAGTGCTCAGTGTTTATTCCTGAAGTCGCCTGGCATTTGTTAGGGTTGTAAGAATTTGTAGAAACTGTTGCCAGTGTCTTTGAGATCCATTTGTAAAGAGGAGACTGGATACTTTGCCATCTGTTATAAATGCTTCCTGGGAGATTTAGCAGCGCATGTCCCCTGGTTTCCATAGTTTATTTTTCTTCCATGGCTATTTATCCTAAGGTGCAATTTGGGGATCCAATCTGCTTAAATTATTCAATTTTGGCACTGCACAGAATGTAATTCTTAATGGTTTTGTCCAGCAAGTTTGGGTTGTCTTGGGGGTTATAAAGCAAGTTGTATTCCTGAAGAGGATTACTTGTATATTTCAAAATGGAGGATATTGTTGAAATAAAGATCCTCCTTATGGGAGTCATAGGAAAGAATTTGACTATCATGAGACAGCTAGTATAGTGAATAGAGTACCTGGACTGAGATCAGGAAAACTCATCTTCCTGAGTTCAAATCTGACCTCAGGCACTTACTAGCTATATTACCCTGGGAAAGTCACATAACCCTGTTGGACTCAGTTTCTTCATCTGTAAAATGAGGTGGAGAAGGAAATGACAAGCCATTCCTGTACAGGAAACTGAAATTCTGAAAGAAGAAGTGATTTACCTAAGGCTACTTGGTAAGTAGAAGATTCAGAACTTGAACCAAGGTTTATAACTCCAAATCCAGTATTCTTTTTTTTTTTAAACCCTTACCTTCCATTTTGGAGTCAATACTGTGTATTGGCTCCAATGCAGAAGAGTGGTAAGGGTACGCAATGGGGGTCAAGTGACTTGCCCAGGGTAGCACAGCTGAGAAGTGTCTGAGGCCAGATTTGAACCTAGGACCTCCCATCTCTAGGCCTGGCTCTCAAACCACTGAGCTATTCAGCTGCCCCCCAAATCCAGTATTCTTTGAGAAAATGCCACATTATCTTAATACTCTTCAATTTCATCTTCAAGAGATGTTTGTAAAATGCTGTTCTGTACTTTGGAATTACAGACTGATGCTTCTCTTTGGTACAGATATCCATCAGTGTCCTTTCTACAAATATTGGCTAAATATAATAAGATGATGAACTCAGAACCCGATCATAAGTTCTTTGAGGGAATTAGTTCTTGGGTGCTTTTTTTCCTACTTGAATTCGTGCATAAAAGACCATGCAACCTGGATTATGGATGGTGTTTGGGGAGATTTAAGTTTCTCTAGTATCAAATCTTTATTTAGTTTCATATTTTGGAGTGGAAATGTTTCATACTCCATTGACAAAAATGGATCTTTGATCTCACTAATGGAAGTATTCCCATCAGTGATGTGGATCATGCCTCATCCTTTTCTAATCCTGTGCCATTTTTGTCCAAGTATCATAATGATCACCACAAGGGGCATACCCAATGCGCAGGAGATTTTACCCATTATTTTGACATTAAGAACATATCTGTAGAGCACATGGGATAACAACTGACTATCCTCCATTCTCACCACTCTAATCCTAAAACTTATTTTTAAAAAATCATCATTTTCTTTTCTATAGACTTTACTCCTTCCATTACTTTTTCAGGTCTAAAATATCCATGACTTATTGTCATGCCAAACATGAAATAACTGGTATCCCAAAGACAGGAACTGATTTACAATCTTGGAAAGATCTTTCTAATGACATGTTGGGGACATGAACTGAACTTGTGATTTTGTTGATATAGAGACCTCACAGATGAGGAATCTCCTCCTACAAATGAAGGTTAGGACCTTCTCTTGAACTGATATTCTTCATAGTATTAGACAAGGGTCCTTAATCATTCTTATGCCAGGGACCCTTATGTAAGCTTGGGCCCTTCCTAAGAATTATGTTTTTAAAATGTATGAAATAAAATACATAGAAAACTCTCTAGAAAATTCAAAGGATAAGTCACTTGCCCAAGGCCACTCTGCCAGTATGAGATGGAAATGGGGCTTAAATCAAACTCTCTTTCCACTATACTATAGTGCCTCTAAGAAATATTCTTCCTTTTTTCTTCCTTCCTTCCTAGGTTCATTCCTTTGTTTCTTCCTCCCTTTTACGCTCCTCTTTTTCTTCTTAAACTTCTCCATTTTTCCTTCTCCTCTTCCTTTCTTCCTCCTCCTCCTTCCCCTTTTCCTCCTCCATTTTCTCTTTCCTGCTCCTTTAAACACACTAGAGGATAGTGAGGTAGCACAGTGGATAGAGTGCCAGACCTGGAGTCAAGAAGACCTAGCTTTAAATTCATCCCTAAATATTTCTTAGTTACGTGATCTGGGGGAAGTCATTTAACCTCTGTTGGCCTTTATTTCCTCAACTGTAGCATGGGAATAATAATAGTACTTATCTCCCAAGGATGTTGTGAGAATAAACTGAGATTCTGAAAAGTGCTTTGTAAGTCTTAGAGTATTTTTGATTATTAATAAATATTTTGATACTTTTAATACAGTACTGCAATTCCCTAATAACCCCCTCAATAGAGTTTGTTCTTCTATCACAAAATACTGTCAAATAAAACAAGTGGACAGTTTGACATAGTTTGATGATGATGCATTATCTTCAGTCCCAGATAACTCTTTGGAAAAGAGGAAATGCTACATTTTCCTTGAGGATTTTCAGAGGAACTTGAGGCACATGGAGGGGAAGTAGCTTGTCTAAGGTCTCATGAGTAAAAGAACTCCCCAGGGGGCAGCTGGGTAGCTCAGTGGATTGAGAGCCAGGCCTAGAGACGGGAGGTCCTAGGTTCAAATCTGACCTCAGACACTTCCCAGCTGTGTGACCCTGGGCAAGTCACTTGACCCCCATTGCCCACCCTTACCACTCTTCTACCAAGGAACCAATACACAGAAGTTAAGGGTTTAAAACAAATATTAAAAAAAAAAAAAGAACTCCCCAAACTCCCTTCCCCCAAATTTCCATCTAATTTCTTATGCTGACCCATCATATAGAGAAACCATGATGGAGAAAGTTACAATGTGGAAGGAATGCCTGCATTTATTTCCATTCACTTATACCTTTGGGGGAGTTTTTTGGAAGCCATAGATGGTGCAAAACCAAGTCTTATTAAATGCAAATATTTTCCTTTTCCTCTCTCTTACCCTTTGCACCATGGAGCCAGATTCAACAAACACATTTTCCTTTATTGAGGGTATTAATGATAGCAGAAAACTTTATTTAAACAGTCAGTCTCAGTAATTAAAATCTAACTAGTGATACAGTGCTTGACTTTTCTGAATGGACTCCCAATCTTAAGGTGAGGTTTTTCTCTTTAGGCATGAGATGCATTTTTTATTTTAATTCTTTTTCCAAATCACATGTTGATACAAGTTTGAAAAATTGTTTTCTGATATTCTGTGAGCCATGTTTCTCCCTTCCTTCCCCCTAACTCGCTCTCCAGGCTGGCGAGTCATATGATGTAGGTTGTCCATGTGTGATCATGCAGTCCTTTTTCCCATGTTCATCATGTTGGGAAAGAAGATACATATCACTTATACTTGAGACAAATTTGCAGAGGCATGAGATGCATGTTAAACAGACACTTTCAGATGGCAATGACGCCGGTTTTGAATTGGCAGGGTTTTATCTGGTCCAAGGCCTCATTTTGAAGACAAGGACACTGGGGCTGGGAAGAGTCAGGTGACTTGTCTGAGGTCAAACAGCTCATAAGACAGAGCTTCAGTTTGTATCCTGGTTCTCTGACTTCAGATTTGGCGCTCTCCCCAGTGCACTATGATGTCTCATGGTTTAAATGAAAGCATGCATAAAAGGATGGTTTAAGGGAAAATGTTGTTTTTTTACCTTCTAAGTCATCTGGACAAGGAAAGTAAATCAAGGACTCAAGGAATAGATTGCTTCCTTTGGAAATCTGGTGGAGAGATGTGCAAGTCAGGGTACAAAGTAAAATGCTGGGCCAAAAGCCTTTTTGTGGGAACCTTCTCCCAATTGGATTTCTTCCAGATCATCTCCCAGGGCCCCACACAAGTCTCTAACTTCCTATATCTGTCTTTATTTTTGCTTGATTTTCAGTGATATTTTAGTGCCTGCTTTGCTGTGTCCCCTATACAGCATCTCAATTCTCCAGGCACTGAAGGATTCGGGGTTCTACCCCCTGCTTCTTCTCCTTCTGCCACTCTTCTCAATTGCCCTGATGCAGCAGCAATGGGAAGGAGAATTCGTTTCTCTCAGCTCTCTGAAGTCAGCCAGTGTTCCACTTGAATTCACGGAACATCTGTTATAACAAGGTTAAAGTTATCGAAAGTGCTCTCCACTATTGCTTTAAGCTGAATAGCAACCGAGGGGCATTGTAATATTTCCTGGGAGAATCAAAGTTTCAGAGCAAGCATATTCACTCTCTCTCCTCCATCACACTCTAAACCTGAATTTGGAGGCCTGAGGTCTGATCCCAGCTCATCTGGTCCCCAGCTTTTATAAACTGGAACACATCCTACTGTATCGTAAAGTTATTGAATTGCACTTAGGTGGAATCTTAGTGGTCATCTGGAAGTAGCTAGGTAGCACAGTGGATAGATCTGGAGTTAGGAAAACTTGAGTTGAAATCTAGTCTCAGACACATATCAGTTGTGGGATCTTGGGCAAGTTATTTTTAACCTTGACCTGTATGCCTCAGTTTGTTAATTTATAACAGTGATTCCCAAAGTGGGCACCACCGCCCCCTGGTGGGTGCTGCAGCAATTCAGGAAGGCAATGATGGCCACACTTTTATTGTACTACATTCTATTCTGAGTTCAATAAATAGTTTCCTAATTTCCAGGGGGCGCTAAGTAATATTTTTTCTGGAAAGGGGGCAATAGGCCAAAATTGTTTGGGAACCATGATTTATAACATTGTACTCACCTCTCAAAGTTGTTGCTAGGTTAAAATGAGACAATATTTACAAAATATTTTGCAAATGCAAATTTTGATGATGATGACGGTGATGGTAATGATGATGTAACATAGGCAAGGCTGACATTATCTTTTCTTGAAAGATGAGGGAACTGAGGCCAAAAAAGGCTAATGATATCTCCAAGGTCGCAGAGTCAATATATTCTAGAGAAAAAGGACTTAAATGCATGCCTTGACCTTTAATCAAATGCACTTTTCCTTATACCACACTATTCCTATTGAAGCCCTTCCTACACCTTCATCCTAGTTTGTCTCCTCCCAACCCTAGGAAGTTAGGTCTAAATTCTCAGGAAGTCATACAACTTTGGACATTTCAAGTTAGACTTGATGGGATCCTTGAAGTCTCAGGGACTGTCAAGTTAATGGGTTATTTTCATGATCCCTTTGGGGTTTCTAATTACTTAAAGGTGTTTGGAGAGGGAGCTGGTCTAAATTTTCCCATCTCCATTGTTCCCTCCGTTCCACTCCCAATGAGGTATCTTATATATGTATTATGGCTCTGATATGATGGTAAGATCTGGATCTGAGGTCAGATAACCTAACATTTCAACCTGTTTCTGACACTCATTGCCGATGTGACCTGGGTCATATCACCAATTCATTTAATTTTCTCAGACTATAAAATGGATGTAGCTGAGAGGGGCGGAGTTTTTGGTCTCTAAAACCCCATTTAGTTTTGTATAAATAGAAATTTTTGCACCCCTGAACTACATTTTCCAGAATCCTTTTCCCTTCACTTTGTTGAGTCCTCACATTTTGTAAATAAGGTGGGTGCCCCCGGTTTGGGAAGCTTCTTTCTTTACTGAGACTTTACTTCCATTTACTTCAAGTTATTATTAATAAACTTTATAAAATATAATACTTTGAGTATTTGGATATTAATTTTTAATCTTACAGCTTTAAATTTATTATTCTATGCAGAAAGATGAGTGTTCCTTACTTATAGATCTAGATTGAGTAATTGATACAAAGCTTGAAGAGAATTTCCATGAATAAGAATTTTCCTAGGAGACTCTGCCTTTCCACAGTATTAACTGGATAATATGCAGTTAAAATGAATGTCAAGAGCATCCTAGATAGGGAAAAGAAGGCAAGAGACAAAATTTTGCACTATAGAAGAAGACAGAGACAGGACCATTGTTATGATCAAAAATGATAAAGACTGATAGTATAAGAGAAATTAATATTTTAATAGCCATGGCCTTGTTGGTGAAATATCTATGACTGCGCTTCACTATCTTTTAAAATTACCACCTGAGCCCATCCTCTTTTTCTTGTACACCAGCCAGCTAAGCAGGAAATCCAAGCGACTTTCTCTAGGCCCTCCTCCGAATTTAAACATCCCCAAGCGTCCCCATGCCTTAAACCAGAAACCAGAAGCCCATAGGAATCATTGGAAATGTAGTCTCATAGTCCCCACATGTCCATAGGAAATTTGTAACATACTTTTAAATGGCATCTCCCCAATTCCAAACATACACCATTCCATTTCACCCTGAAGATAACTACCAGGGATTCAATGACCATATGATTCCCAGATCTCTTTCTCCATCCTGATCTGCAGGGTTACTCCTCTGTCTATTGGACAATCTCAGATTGGATGTCCCTTAGACATTTTAAAATCAATATATCCAAAACTGAATTCATTATCCCTCTTCCCTGTGTCCTAACTTCTGTATTACTGTTGAAAATACCAAATTCCTTTAATGACAAAAATATGGTACTGATTCCAAAGCCAGGCAGACCAAAAACAGAAAGAAAACTAAAGACCAATCTCCCTAATGAACATAGATGCAAACATCTTAAATAGAATATTAGCAAAAAGACTCCAGCAAGTGATCCTGAGGGTTATTCAGATGGGATTTATACCAGGAATGCAAGGATGGTTTAATATTAGGAAAACCATCCAAATAATTGACCATATCAACAAGCAAATCAACAGAAATCACATGATTATCTCAATAGATGCAGAAAAAGCCTTTGACAAAATACAACACTCATTTCTACTGAAAACACTAGAAAGTATAGGAATAGATGGGCCATTTCTCAAAACAATAAACAACATATATTTAAAACCATTAGCAAGTATTATCTGCAACAGGGACAAGTTAGAACCTTCTCAATAAGATCAGGAGTGAAGCAAGGAAACCCCTTATCACCTCTTTTATTTAACAGATTGTACTAGAAATGTTAGTAGTAGTAGAGAAGAAAAATAAACAGAAGGGATTAAAGTAGGCAATGAGGAGACTAAACTATCACTCTTTGCAGATGATATAATGGTCTACTTAGAGAATACACTAAAAAAGCTAGTAGAAAAAATCAACAACTTCAGCAAAGTTGCAGGCTACAAAATAAACCCATATAAATCATCAGCATTTCTATATACTTCCAGCACAACTCAGCGGCAAGAGTAATTCCATTTAAAATCACCCTAGACAATATAAAATATCTAGGAATCTATTTGCCATGACAATCAGAGGAATTATATGAACACAACTACAAAATACTTTGCACACAATTAAAACTAGATCTAAATAACTGGAAAAACTTTGATTGCTCATGGGTAGGATGAGCTAATATAATAAAAATGACAATCATACCCAAATTAATTTACTTATTCAGTGCCCTACCTATCAAACTACCAAGAAATTTCTTTTGTAGAATTAGAAAAAATTATAACAGTTCATTTGGAAGAATAAAAGATCGAGAATATCAAGGAACTAATAAAAAAATGTGTAGGATAGGGACCTAACAGTATCAGATCTTAAACTGTACTATAAAGTGACAATCATCAAAACAATATGGTGCTGGCTAAAGACAGAAGGGTGGATCAATGGAATGGACTAGGGGTAAATGACCTTAGCAAGATAGTGTGTGATAAACCCAAAGATCTCAGCTTTTGGGACAAAAACACACTATTAGACAAAAATTGTTGGGAAAATTGGAAAACAGCATGGGAGAAATTAGGTTTAGATCAACATCTCATGCCCTATACCAAGATAAATTCAGAGTGGGTAAATGACTTAAATATAAAAAGGGAAGTTATAAGTAAATTAGGTGAACACTAAATAGTATACCTGTCAGATCTATGGGAAAGGAAAGAATTTAAGACTAAGCAAGAGATAGAGAATATTACAAAATATAAAATGAATAACTTTGATTACATTAAATTAAAAAGGGTTTGTACAAACAAAACCAAAGCAACCAAAATTAGAAGAGGAGCAATAAATGGGGGGAGGGGGAGAAATATTTATAGAAAAGACCTTTAACAAAGTTTTAATTTCTTAAATTTATAAGGAGCTAAGTGAATTGCACAAAAAAAAATTCAAGCCCTTTCTCAATTGATAAATGGTCAAGGATCATGAATAGGCAGTCTTCAGATAAAGAAATCAAAACTAACAATAAACACATGAAAAAGTGTTCTAAATCTCTCATAATTAGAGAAATGTAAATCAAAACAACTCTGAGGTATCACTTCACACCTAGCAAATTGGCCAATATGACAATAAAGGAAAATAATATATGTTGGAATGGTTGTGGCAAAATTGGGACACTAATCATTGCTGGTGGAGTTGTGAATTGATCCAACCATTCTGGATAGCAATTTGGAACTATGCTCAAAGGGCTTTAAGAGACTTCCTGCTCTTTGATCCAGCTGTACCACTGCTGGGTCTGTACTCCAAAGAGATAATAAGGAAAAATATATGTACAAAAATATTCATAGCCATGCTCTTTGTAGTGGCAAAAAATTGGAAAATGAGGGGGTGTCCCTCGATTGGGGAATGGCTGAACAAATTGTGGTATCTGTTGGTGATATAATACTATTGTGCTGAAAGGAATAATGAACTGGAGGAATTCCATGTGAACTGGAAAGACTTCCAGGAATTGATGCAGAGTCAAAGGAGCAGAACCAGGAGAAAGTTGTACACAGAGACTGATAAACAGTGGCACAATCGAATGTAACTGACTTTGCTACTATCAGCAATGTAATGATCCAGGACAATCCTGAGGGACTTGGGAGAAAGAATGTATCCACATCAGAGAAAAAAACTGTGGGAGCAGAAATGCAGAAGAAAAATATAGGATTGATCACAGAGTTTGATGGGGATATGATTGGGGATGTTGACTTTAAATGATCATTCTGTTACAAATATTAATAATATGGAATTAGATTTTGAATAATAATACATGTATAACTCAGCAGAATTGCTCTTCAGCTCTGGGAGGCAGGAGGCGGGAGGGGAGGGAAAGAGCATGAATCATGTAGCCATGGAAAAATATCCTAAATTAATTAATTAATTAAATTTTAAAATTAAAAATAAGATTAAAAAATGTTAAAGCTTACAAAGCATTCTTTTCTCAATAATCCTGTGAAATTGGCAATGAATTTATTATTCATTTTTTATAGTGGAGAAAATTAAATTCAAAGAGGGGAATAACTGACTGAGGATCTCATTTTGGATGATACAGAAGAAGCCTTACAACCTGTTGCCCAGTGTCAGAGCTTTGCAGGCCTCATGTTCTATCTTCTGACTTAATAATATAGTGACATAGTCTAAGAAACTCACCATCAATTTGACAATTGCACCCTCATAATTTGTAGTCCTTAGTATTCACTTCACAGCTAAATGTTCTTATATGAGTTGTTTCCCCAGGAAGAATGTGAGTTTCTTGAGAACAGAGTGACTGTTTAATCTTTTAATATGTGTATCATCAAGACATAATATAGTACAGTGCATGTCTGAGAGTAAGTACTTAAGAAATGATTTTTCATCTACCCATTCATCCACCTACCCATCTGTCCATCTATCCATCCATCTATCCACCCAACCGCCCACCCATCACTTCTTAATTTGTCTTCTGATTTCATGTACAACAGTTTTCTCTTGATGTGATTAACTTGGTCCAAATTATTTCCTCAGAGAATCTCCATAGACTAATAGAGCAGATTCATAGTCAATTTTTGTGCATAGATTTTGTAGAAGATGACATGGAGAAAGACAGATGTTAGCGGTCTTTCAATGAACCTATACTTCTGATTTTTTTCTACCCTGCCATGGAAACCTCTTTTCTCCAGAAGCTCAATTTACCCTTGAACTTCACATATTGTAAATGCCCACCATCTCTTCTGTTTCTCCCTCCCTCTAATTAGTTGGTTCCTCCCAGAATGTCCATTTTGAGGAAGACAGCCAGTCCAATCATATCTTTATTCCTATCCATCCCCTCTCCCTGTTTGTCTTGTTTTTATGTTTCCTTCCTCCATTAGTATGTAAACTCCATGAGGGCAGGGACTATCTTTCTGCTTATATTTGTATTCTAAGCTCTTAGTGCAGTACCTAGCACATAGAAGATTCTTGCTTGTTGATTTATTAGCTTTAAAATAGCTTCTCTGTATAGCTCCCATGACTCAAGGACCTTCTGAATCTCACAGATGAGAGAGTCAATGCAGGAAGTTTGCCTTATGCAAGATGAGGAACCCCCTCATTCAAAGTATGTATGTTGGTATGTATGTAGGGGATGTGGATGAATGATTTTCTGTGAAGGGGACCTAGTTCTAACCTTTTCCAAGTAATGTTCACCTCTCTGATTGCTTTCTCTGCTTTGTATTCAAGGAATATTCCCAGGGCTTACATGATTTATATAGAACTAGAAAAGCTGCCATTGTTATGTTTGGGAAACTGAAGAGATGGCCTGAAACTAGAACCTGCTGGACTCACTCCTCCCCCACCCACCAGGCTTGAATGAGTAGGGAGGGGCAGGTACTCCTTTACTCTCACCCCTCTCACCAAGCATTTGGAATCAGTTGAAAATGGAGGATGATCAGATAATTTCTGGGAAGGCTAGGCACAGCTATTCTCCTTTAGATGTTTACTTTCTCAACTTATTTCCCCACAGGTTTGATTAGGGAAGATAGGAGAAGCTTGATGTCTAGTGGCTATCAGGGACAGAAGGAGGATCTGACTTCTTGGATTGGCAACTGAAAGGAACCTAGTTTTATGGAGGATGGGAGTATTCCCAAAATAATAGCCAGGCACAGGTATCATAAAGATGAAGTTTACTGATTTGAGAGGAAGGGAAGGCTGGGAGGTTTTCTAAGGATTAGGATAAGATCTGGGAAGCCCTGAACTGTTAGATAGAAACAGCCCCTCCCCCCTGGGAGGGAGTGGCAGACTTTATATCTAGCCGGCCCTCAAAGCTGATAATTATCACTTCTAATATCTAAGTAACTAAATAACAATTGTGCTGTTGCTGGAAAGCTCTAGTTCAGCTAATCAGGCAAACTGCTGAGAAGAACCAAAATGGCTTTTGCCACAAATGGCCTCAAAGCAATTGATAACTGGGATCAGCAGGCAGAGTAATCTTCTCCCCTCAACCCCCAGGAACCAACTGACCCTAACTGTCCCCTCACCCAGAGTTCTCCAGGGGGGGTGTCCCCTGAAATTCTGGGTGAGGCTTGACCCTGTATCTTGCAGAAATTCCACCCTGCCATTTTCCATGTTGCACAACAACCATATTAGCCATCAAATTAACAAAGTATTTTCTACACAGAGTAGGCATTTAATATACATGTATAGAATTGATATGGGTGACTGAATCATACTGATTCCAAACTCCTGGTAGAAAACTCAGGTCCCAAGATTGTCCCATCTGAACTCGAATTCTTGGGTAAGACTCAAAATTCATCAAAGGATACAAGTCAGTAATGTTCTTAGCTGTGCAATGAAAATTATAAATAATGGTACCATTGACTGAATTCTTCCCTGCATCTTCTGACAAAGACTGCACTAAACCTCGAGGTGACAATGCAGTTCTAATCTGAAGACAGGCCATATAGATTACAAAAATACTCTGGAGGAAAGAATTATATTTTTGCCTTTGTTTAAAACCCAGTATAGAGGAGTTGGATTTTGAACAATCCTCCACCAAAGAAAGCTAGAATGTGACATTAGAATGTACGAGTCGGATATTGAGGAGTTGAATCTACTATTATGATTTGACATTTCCTTAGGAAAATGACAAATTTATTCGCAGGTGACCCTTAAAAAGCATTCCAAAGATTATTTTGATTAGTGTTAGTCAAGGACAAGAGCGATTTTGTTAGGTTTGTCCTTTGCACTGCTAGTAGAGGTAGAGTGAGATAATTTCTCTTTTCTCCCTTGCCGAAGCTTTGAAACAGTTTGTCTCGTATGAGATACAAAATTGAGTAGTGTTCGTATTCAATGAGTTCAAGGCACACTATTGGAGACAGGATACCCTAAGCAGGTGGATCTACCTATCTACTTATCTACTGTGCTCTCTCTCGTTCTCTCTCTCTCTCCCTCTCTCTCCCTCTCTCTCCCTCTCTCTCTCCCTCCCTTCCCCCCCCCTCTCTCTTTCTCTTTCCCTTCCTCCCTCCTTTTCTCCTTCCCTCCTCCCTCCTCTCTCATTGACAAAGTAGTAGTTTCAAGGGACAGAATAATAGCAACAGAGTAGAGAGCCAATTGTGGACACATCAATCAAATTTTGGAGAGGAACAGAATCTGAGAACCCAGATGAACAGTCTACTTAGCAGAGATGTTGGACCCAATAGCAAGTTTTGAGAGGACTGTACCAGCAAAGAGAGAACTTTTATGCCCACAGAAACATACAGCATGACATGTTATTACCTTTTTTTTTTCTATTCTTGATAGCATAAAGGAGGGGTGGGCAATTGTGTATATTGCTAGTACTTTAACTTCCTGCTAATGTTTTTCTTGCCATTTTCTACTAAAATACTAAACTCTCTACTAAGTATCTAGGAATAGATGCACTTGTAGAAGTAGGGCTTGGAAAGGAATATTAAGAATGAGAAAAAAAATAGATGAAGGATTAATCTGGACAAAGCCATGTCTTATTGGTATTGGAACTTTTAAGATTTCTCCTCGGCACCTGCTGAGGTCAAACACTGTGTGCTTATCTAGACCTAGATGGCATTGCTGGAAGATCTCTTGACCGCTGCTGCTGCTAATCTGGCTTGGTCCTTCCAGACTCTGCCCTTTCACTGGAGAGGTTGGTCCTGGATTGAGTGAGGTTCTTAACTAAGTGGTTCTAGCTTCTTGATTGTGATGACTTGAGGTTCCTGTGGTAATGGGTAAATCAGCACTCCTAATGTTTTCAGGTTTTCTTGATCAATCTCAAGGACAGGGACAGATGAGGCAAACCTTAGAACTGGGCTAACTAAATTAATTACCATGATCCTGGGGGGTTGGTAGAATATAAATTCACTTGCTTGTCTCATGCATGTTGGGAGAATTTATTTTTCATGTATTTTCTTTATCTCACCATCCTAGGTAATTTTTTTTTAATAAGTAGTCTTTGCTCCTCTTTACCATTGGCATGACTTTTAAGTGATTTCTTAGCAACAACTAATTAAAAAATATATGGAAATTTGCCAGTGAATAGAAGTGAATGTAAGCCAAAAATAGTATATAGAGCTTGGAAAAGAGGGATTGCCTGATAAAGATGGAACTAAAACAGAACAATCACTTCCAAAGCCTTTATTAAGCACCTATTATATGTCTAGTACTATTTCATGATGATGACAGGAATACAAGGAATGAAACCATCCCTACTTGCAAAGGGCTTACGATTTAAAAGATACAGTTTGTTGTTCTCCCCTCGCTAATAAAAAGAATAAAAGAAAATAGATTTTGGGTTAGAAGTGATTTTCAGGGTCACTTAGTCTAATTACCTCATTTTCAAGATGAGGAAAATGAGGCTAGGGGAAACTAACAAGCCAACTCTTCAAGGAGATGTGATTCTGCCATTTTTAGGGCTTGAATTCAATGCAGTAATCAGAAAGACGTTTAGGAATTTTGACTAAAAGGGGAGAAATCCAATCTGAGTCTTGACTGGCCAGAACCTTTGACAACTGATGTTATTGGCAATTTCAATGCACCTGCCTAAATTAGAATGCTGGAAGGGCTCATTATTATTTCATGCTAATGCACTCTAGAACACTTTAATCGGCTTTCTTGTCCTTCAAGATTAGTGGGTCTATGTGTGTGTGAGGGCATAATTAAATCAAATTAATATTTTCATAAAAGGTTAGCCATACCTCCCAAAGAGTATATTAAAATAACTCAGTACTAACATATGAGACTTTTAAGCATTTAAAGGATAACATGAATAGAATTTGTTTTATTTTTTTAAACTTTTATCTTTTGTCTTAGAATCAATACAGAGTATCAGATCCAAAGCAGAAGAGCGATTAGTGCTAGGCAGTTGAGATAGAAGTGTCTTGCCTAGGGTCACATAGCTAGAAAGTGTCTGAGGTCACATTTGAACCCAGGACCTCCTATCTCTAGGTCTGCCTCTCTATCCATGGAGCCACCTAGCAGCACTTTTTTTTTTTTTTCATAATTTGTTTTCAGTGAAGAGAGTCACTGTAGAAATATAGTTGGAACTGGACACAGGAGATTACAGTTCAAGTCCTGGCCATATTAATGGCTACCCTTCATCCTAGTCCTAATCCTGTGAAAGTAATTAAGCCTTTTCCCCATATTTTCTCAGTTAAGGGGAGCCAATCAAATTAATAAACACTTATTGAGTGTCCACTATGTGCCAGGCACTCCAAAGGATTGAGGAGTCATAGAGGAGGTATAAAATTAGCCAAACATTCTAATGAATGACTTTAGCCATTCTACCCCTTAGGAGTTTTAATAGACTTTCAGTGGGCAATTCCATGAGGAATACATAACAATTACACATTTTCTTATATACTGATTATGTGCAGATCCTCAAACTTGTGATAGTTACAGAAATTGTGAAATCTAGGTAAGATAATTTGCTGCCCTAAAGGAGTTTGTCATCCAGCAGATAAGTGTATGAAATGGATTTATTGACAGAGATTTTCCCAACAAAGATGGATCTACTAGAATTTATTTAGTGTCTAATACAGTGATGGCAAACCTTTTAGAGCCAGAATGCCCCCCCACCAGACTAAGTGCCATGCCCCTCCCCTTCAACAAGTGCTGGGGGTGCCCTGCCCCCCTTTATCCCACATGGGGTGGGGAGAAAGTGCACCCATTGTGCTGCGAGGCAGAGGGGTGGGTGAAATGAGGAATGTCCTCAGTGAGTGTAGAGAGGGGAAGGGAGTGGACCTAGCACTCCACACCCCTCTAGCTCTGCTGAGTATGAGCTGCCCACTTTACCCCCTGTGTGCTCCCATTGGGCTGCTGGGCAGAGGGGCAAGTGATGTGAAAAAAATGTCATCAGGCTTAGTGGAGATGGGGAAGGGAGCAGCTCTGCCTGAGTCCCTCTGCCTTTCTAGTAACCAACTTGAGTTGGGGGAAGGACAGCTGCATGCCCCCAGAGTGTTCTGCATGCCATCTTTGGCACATGTGTCATAGGTTCACCATCACTGCCCTAATGTATGCCAGGCACTGTGCCAATTGCTAGATGATGCTAGTTGTAACCCTTCTATGGCTTACCTGTACCTTAAAACTTACAACTTTCTGGTTTTCTTCACATTCTCTGGATACCAGTGAAGCATTCAGGCTATTTTATAAATTGTTGGTCTTGTTGCACAATCAATCAATATTTGTTTTATTTTGAGGGAAGAGTCATCCATTAATTTCTCCAATTACATACTCTGTATGATATCTCTCTCATAGTTCTTTGTGATGATTTGTAGAATGCTCACATCCACCACGCACTCTGCCATTGCCCTCCAGGGTGATCCCAAAATACAGATTTTCAGATGCTGTAATAGTCCATAATTCATGGCTATATCGATTACCAGAACAATATGAGATCTGAAAAAAATGCATCGTTGTTGGAGAAGCTTAGAATTATCAAAATAATTCTATGATTTGCCAAAGGATTCAACTCACTCTCTCACTCCTATTCAGTTACGACCCCAGTTCTTTGTCTGTTTGCAATCTGTCCTAATAGATAAATGGATATCATCTGAAAAACAGGGTTAGTCCAGCTATATTAGGCATTAAGGGTAAAAGTACAACAAAACAAATTACCCCTATTTGCAAAGAGCTTATGTTCTTTGGGCATTTGTTTTCTTATCTTTAAAATCAATTCATATGGTGGCAGCTGGGTGGCTCAGTGAATTGAGAGCCAGACCTAGAGACCAGAGGTCCTAGGTTCAAATCCGGCCTCAGACACTTCCCAGCTGTGTGACGCTGGACAAGTCACTTGACTCTCATTGCCTACCCTTACCACTCTTCTGCCTTGGAGCCAATACACAGTATTGACTCCAAGACGGAAGTTAAGGGTTTAAAAATAAAATAAAATCAATTTATGTAAGAAATGTTACTAAGTTGTTCATTTCCTTCAAACCAGTATTTCTCTTGTTTATTTAATTGTTTTTCAGTGATATCGGACTCTTTGTGACCCATTTTAGGGATTACTTTACAAAGATACTGGAGTGATTTGCCATTTCCTTCTCCAGCTAATTTTTTTGGGAAGAAACTGAGGCTAACAGAGTTGAGAGACTTGCCCAGAAATACACAGCTAATTAGTGTCTAAGGCTAGATTTGAACTCATGAAGATGCATCTTCCTGACTCCATGCCTAGCACATTATCTACTATACCACCTTACTGCCCTATGTGTTTCTGTTATCTTCCATTCATACCTGATAACACACAGAGGAACATATAGATACCCATGGAAATATAAATTATTAGCATTTTGGGGGGTAGCGAAACACTGAAAACACATTACATTACTATTGGTTAGGAGGATGATTAAATAAACTCTGTTATATGTACATAATGTTAAAATGTGCCATGAGGAATGATATACTTAAGAACTAAGTAGGATTTAGACGTAGAATAATGTAGAGGGTAAAAAAGATGATCTTGTAATTAAGAAGAAATGAATTGAAGTCTCACTGTTTTTCCATTCTGTCTTTGTGACCCTAGATAAGTCTCCTACGTTCTCAGGACTTTAGCAGCTTTAAGACTATAAGGTGCAAAGAAAATGCTCATCAGCTTTGATAGAGGGAGGTTTGTGGGCCAATGAAATTATTGGTTCCATTTCCGTAAGGAATTCAGAGAAACAAAGGAACATTTGTAGGAACTAAAGGGGAATGTAGTAAAATGAATCTGTAAAAAAGAAAAAAAGAATATATCCAATTGCTACAAGGATGTAATTGAAAGCAGCCCTAAAAGACAATATAACTAGATCAACATTCTTTGGCTAATATCAAATCCAGGTGATTCCCTGGATAAATACTCTTATATGAAAAAAAGTGACAGTTTGTGATTGGGAATAAATGGATGGTGATGTGCATTAGAAGGTTTTGCTTAACCTTTAGAAAATAATTTTTTTTTCAGAAAAGGACTCCATGGGGCCATAACAGGGAAGTAATGAATTACATAATAAATCATCAGACGCTTTTCTAAAATGTGAAATAAAATCATATAAGAGAGTTTAATAAAATCAAATAAGTGAGCTTGACTAAACGGCTTCTATCCCTCCCTTGAACTGTAAGATCTAGAATTCTTTTGGATCAATAAGGTGATCTAAGTCTCTTCCCCAAGGGAACAAAATACAGTGTGTTGTTTAGGAAGATTTTAAGGCTCTAATTCAATAGTCAGTTCCATTTCACACAAGTTCCACAGGGTATGACATTGTTTACACATAGTTTATCTTCATATGCTTCTCCTTTGTGTCCCTGCAGCTCAATGCATATTAATTTGTTTGCAGTGCAGTTCTAAATGGTATTGTAATGATATTAATCAACTGTTCAGCCTGAAATACATGAGTCAGTTTGCTTTGTCCATTGTATCTGAATACATATCATCTCTCTTTCAAAATGCCTAGGGCCAAATTTAGGAAGTTTAAAGCAGAAATAGATGTAGATCACAGTTGGGATTTCCCACATTTCTTCTAAAGACTCTCCTCTTGGATTGTTTTTTTAAACAGTCACACCCTTCATCATGCAACCATGGCAACTCACTTGATCTCTGAGTCTCAGTTTTCTTATTTATAAAATGGGAATGGGAATGCCTGCAGTATCTACTGCCCACCATGGTGTGAAGATCAAATGGGTTCATAAAGATTTTTAAGCTTTGGAGGCCATCAATATTTATTTTTTTAGATTAATATGTGCCAGACACTTAAGGATAACAAGACAAAAATGGAATTGTTCCTGTCTTCAAAGAGCTTACAATAATCAGTATATGTATATATATATATGTATATATATATATATATATATATATATATACAGTCAATCCTCAACTTTCCTGGGAATAATGTTACTAGAAAATGGGGCAAAAATAAAAACAGCGAATGTTGATACATTCAACCTGTGGGAAATGGGGGTTAGGTTTCCACAACCACCAAAAGCTATAATCTTTCATTAAAGATTGTTGAAAACACCCTTTTCTACACATAACTCTTTATAACAAAACATTAATTCTGGTAATATTCACTTTCCCTAACATTACAACCATGAAACAATCAGACTGAAGTACATAAAGTAAAATTGGTAACGTGTGAAACATTTTTTCTTTCTAGTAACTCCTTAGAATTTGGTGAACTTTGTGCTAACATCTCAATAAAAACAACTGATTGCAGACATTGTTAATTTTTTCAGAACACATTATGCCTCTAGTATAAAAATACAAATAGAATTCTTAAAGCAAAAATATTTTTTACAGGAATCTTACCTTTCATTGTCAGATGGCAGAATATTTATACCACTGTAAACCTCTGTACTTTGGCCATCCTCTGAAAACCAAGGGAGAGGTTGTTGGGACTTTAGTTACTGTTGTTAGAAGAAGCTGAGACTGGGGAGGTCTCTATGTCACCTTCAATACTCTAAACTTCAAGGCTAGTACATGGCAGTGTTATGATTAAAAATGATGAGGGCCGAGATCAAAAGGGAGAATAGTATTTTAATAAAAGCCATGCTGATAGAGATAAACTGACCACGCACCTGTAAGAAAAACCTATTCCAACCTCACCTCAGCCATTTACCTTCCTCTCTCCTCGAGCTCAGGTAACTAAAGAGAAGGTTCAAAGTCACTACCCCCTACTTAAAACAGTCCCTCACTTTTAATATGTCATCCAAAACAGGAAACCCATGAAACCCATTGGACCACGGGAAATGTAGTTTTAAGGACCCCCACAGGTCCACAGAAGTTTGTCAAACACTATATTGAGGTTCAATCCTTCCAAATAGAACCTCAGGTGATTTTAACTAACACAGCAGTTAGAAATCATGGAGGATGTACCAGCTTGAAAGAATCCATCAATGACATCTGCTTCATGGATAGTTTTAGATCCTTAAGGGTCTTGGAGAGTGGGAGCATAAAAGAACATAGGAAGATATCCGCTATTCCCCCAAATTGTGTGCATCATGCCTCCATTTTTCTTTACTGGGTAGAGCTGTGGATGTGCGTGGTTGCCAATGCAAAAATGAAAATGAAGCTACTAATAACATCTCAGGAATGCTTGTATGAAGTTAAACAAGAATACACCTGTGCTCACCTACCCATATACTTTGGAAGTACAGCTAGGTGGTATCAATGGATAGAGGACTAGGTCTGAAATCAGGAAGATGAGTCTTCCTGAGTGCTAATCTGGCCTCAGATATTTACTAGCTGTCTGACCCTGAGCAAGTCATTTAACCCTGTTTGTCTCAGTTCCTCAACTGTAAAGTGATCTGGGGGGGAAATGGCATACCATTCTAGTATCTTTGCCAAGAAACTCTAGATGTGGTCACAAAGAGCTGGACTTTGTTGAAATGAATGGACAACAACAAACAACAGAGAATCTATATATAACCCACAGAGGACACCAATATGGTAATTTGAGTAACTTCCCTGCTTTCTGTTTGCTATTTCTTTGGATAAATGGGTTACTCCCTATTCACTTTTTGTGATAGATTTTTGCATAATCAACATTTTATGGAAAGGAATCAAGCCATTTCTTCTTTTAGGGATAGTGAAAAGAAAAATGGCCTGAATTAAAAAAAATAATTTAGTGAGAGTAGGGGGTATGTTGGATTGAGATGACCCAGGTATCTATTCATGCATCTCCACCAACCAGATTTAGAAAACCCAGGTAGACATGCTCATAAAATACATGGGCTGGGGCAGCTGGGTAGCTCAGTGGATTGAAAGTCAGGCCTAGAGACAGGAGGTCCTAGGTTCAAAGCTGGCCTCAGACACTTCCCAGCTGTGTGACCCTGGGCAAGTCACTTGACCCCCATTGCCTACCTTTACCACTCTTCCACCTATGAGCCAATACACAGAAGTTAAGGGTTTAAAATAAATAAATAAATTATTAAAATAAAATAAAATACATGGGCTACTCACACTGCCAACATATATGTATATGGTAGTATATACATACATATGTATGTGTGTGTATCATCACTCTCATCGTCATATGATATAATCTCTGCTCTCTAATGGGAAAAAAGTCTCTAATATAATTTAACTATTGAGTCGTTTTATGTCCTAAAATATCTCTTAGTGAGAGATGCTGTGGTGCAGTGCAAAGGACGACTTAGTTTCAAATCCCACCAATGCCACTCATATTCTGTATGACATTGAATAAGTCATTTCCTCTCTATGAGCCTCAGTTTCTTTCTCTATAAAATGAGGATACTGGGAAAAATGTCCTTTAAGTTTTCTTCTAGCTCTAAATCTATACTCTTCTATTTGGGTACCTAAGAAGAAATCCATCATAAGGACTTGGCTCCAGAAAGACTAAAGAAAGTGATATGTATATGAATACCTGCCTTCACCCACACTCTGCTCTCTGCGTTTCTGAGTTGGTCAGCACAAGTTTTTTCTCCATTGTAGGTGAGAGGTTGTAGCTTTCATCAAAGCTGAGATGTGAATATTGGTATTTAGTGGAGAAACCACACATTAAGGCTCTTGGTAATTAAAGCAAAGCAGATGGTTGTTCACAGCATTTATAACGTTGTTTAAATTTTATTTTGATTCATTAATGGAACTATAAAATCCTATCATGATGCATGGGGACAAAAATCCAAAAATGGAAAGCAGATGATTAGCTGGGCTTCTATTACCCAGACCGTAAAAATTAACAAGTAAACACCATAATGGTTCAATTATTTATAGACTTTTCTTTAGCATAAATATTTGTGAATGTGGAATCTTTGTTTCCAGGTAGATCTGGCACCACAGCCCAGAAATCTAGCCCAAAGTGAAGTCAGTATCTAAAGTTTTCAAAGAGGTCCCATGCTGGGATGAGCATAGAGCTGGACAGAGGTGATCAGTTCTCAACACGTTAGAGCTAGAAGGGACATTGGAAGCTAATTAGCCCAATTACCCAGGAATCTATAAAACAGTAACCTGGGAAAGGGAAATGTAGCCTTAGTTCAAATGCCTTAGGTGAGGGAGGATGATTTGAGAGCCCACTGCATGTGTAAAACAGCTCTAATTTCTGGGAAGCTTTTCATGAGCTAAGCCCAAGTTTACTTCTTTGCAACTCCAGGAAAATATGTTATTATTTATTAATATAGTTTGAAATTAACCTATCCTTATGTGACTAGAAAACTATCTAACCAAAAGCTTATGGTAGAGTTTAGGCTGACTTCTGATGAGCCTAAAAATCAAAACTTCAGCCCCAAATATTTTCTGCTCCCTTACCTTCCCTCTATGACAAACCTAAAAATGTTTCCCAGCTGAAGCTATCTTAACACCTCCTTGAGAAATGTTTATTACCCTGATGAATATTTTACCTCCTTGGTAATGTTTATTACCCTGATGAATATTTACCCCTTTAATGAATGTTTGGCCAGGTGCTTCCTGACCCTTCATCCTGAAACACCCCCTCCCCAGGTGCTTCCTGACCACTTGTCCCTGACACCACCTTGATAATTATGTATACACCAACCCCCTTCCCTGAACATTTCTATATAAACCCCTGGATGGAAAAGCCTCAGGGTCAGATCAGCTAATCTTCCTCTCTGCCACTGACCCTACCTTCTCTGCTAGAAAATATATGGGCCTCTTCTTGCACATTGCAGTGTCAGTGTGATTCTTCCTGCCACGACCGAATCTGGGTATTAAAATTTGGATACAGCACTTCACTCTGAGGAAGCCTGCAGAGGGAGGCTTAGATCTAACCTAGTTCTTGTTTGGGAATCACTCAAAATTTATACCTTGGATTCCCAAAATGTGAATGTTCATACTTACTCGCACCTCTAGGTAGCACAGCTATGTGGCATGGTGGATAGAGAGTTGTACCTGAAGTCATTAAGACCTGAATTCAAATCCAGCTTTGGGCATTTACTAGTTATGTGACCCTGGGGCAGTCATTTAACCCTGTTTATTTAAGTTTCCTCACCAATAAAATGATCTGTAGAAGGAAATAGCAAACCACTCAAGTATCTTTGCCAAGAAAATCCCCAAATGGGTCAGAATGAATTGGAGATGACTGGAAACAACTAAACAACATCAAAAATATTTATTGAAATATGTAGCCTCCATTAGAGAGAGTAGGCCCCAATAAAATCAGAGCCATCAGCTGGCTAGAGCCATGCAAGTATGATCTCATCCAAAGCACCTGATAAGTTCTTGGCTCTTCCTCATCCTGGTTTGGGTGTCCCATGAGCTGTTTCCAGATTTGAACTCTGAAAGATATACATTCCTTCAAATGTCCTCACAACTTTTTCTGATCTTTAGATGATATGATTTTACAAAGACCTGAGGATGGAGTCACACCTTCATCCAGCTCTCTTCTATGCCAAAAGATTTAATAAAATTATTTTTTTTTAAACCCTTACCTTCTGTCTTAGAATCAATACTGTGTAATGGTTTTAAGGCAGAAGAATGATAAGGACTGGGCAATGGGGGTTAAGTGACTTGCCAAGAGTCACACAGCTAGGAAGTGTCTGAGGGCAGATTTGAACCTAGGACCTCCCATCTCTAGGTTGGCTCTCAATCCACTGTCACCCAGCTGCCCTCAAATAAAATTATTTCTAAAATGATTGCAGGTTTTAGGCTTTGTTGTCTGCTGAAAATTACTAACACAGCTTCCACTTATCACTCCTAGCTCTACTATGTGGCTAAAATGAATAAATCTATTACTCTCTACGGCAGTTATTTAAATATTTGAAGAGAACTTAAATGACTCTTCTGTGGCTTCTCCCTCCATTTTAAAGAACTTTACTTCTTTCAACTGAAACTTCACATGGCATGAATCTGAAACCCATGACCATCCCAGTTATCCCCTTCTGGCTTCTCTCCAGATTATCAATTTCCTTTCTAAGCTGTTGTGCCCAGACTGAACACTGGTGCTCCAGAGTTCTACTAAGGATTATGATTGGGAAAGTAATGGAATTGGGTAGATATTAAGGAATTTAAGTCCAAGAGTCACAAAAAGAAGCTTACCTATTGGGAATAACCAATGATGAGGATGTGCAAACAAAGTCTCTACATTGGAGAAAAGACCTTAATTTCAAGTCTCCAAGAAATGAACACAATAGCTTGGATTTACTTTGATCAAGGACTAGAATAGGGGGATGATTACCCCGTTATTCTCAGATGGTGCTCCTCTTTACATTCACCCCAATGTCACATGAATATTCTTTGTGGCCCTATTATGTATGACATATACTGAGCTTGTACTCCATGAAAATTCTCCTCCTTTTCCTGAAAAACTCCTGATTTTTGGTACTCTGTAGGTAGGAAGTAAGTAAGGGACAGAGTAAATCTTCTCCTTGTCAGAATCCTCTCCCAGGGCTTGTATCCAAATTCTCCTCTTTTCCTCTTAAAGCTAATCCACAAAATTTACTCTATCCCTTACTTACTTCCTACAACCGCTCCCATTTTGTACTTTTGAATTTGATTTTTTTGAACGCAAGTATAATATTTGAACACAAATACACATTTATGTACCAACCAACCAGTAAACATTCATCACTATTGCCAACTACTGACCTAAGTTCTAGAGATACAAAGAATAGAATAATGGATTTGAAACTTCGAGAATAGAATAGGAAGAATCCTTGATTTAATGTAATCACCTTGGAAGACAGGGAATGTTTCATTTCTCTTTTTTAGTGCGTAACAGAGCATAGTAAGCTCTTAATTAATGCTTATTTATTGGTTGATCCAAATCTACCATCCAACAGTTGAAAGAATTTGGGCGCAGAGAAGTAAAATAATTTGTTCAAGATTATACAAGTAATCAGTGGCAAAAGTAGAGCAAAATCACATTGTCTAATTCCAGAAACAGGATTCTTTCCACTATATCAAATCAATGTTTTCAGTCATTTTTCTTTTATCTCTTTTTTCCCTTGGTTCTCAGTCATTTCTTTGCCAATAAACATTTAATGAGCACCTAGTATGTGTCAGGCACTGTGTTAAACCTGGGGAATGAAAAAATAGAAAAAAAAAAGTCCTTGTCAATGATCTCACAGTCAAATGGAGGAGCTCCATATAATGATCTAAGTCTTTGCTGTGTTTTTCCCTTGAATCCAAAGGAATTACAAAATAACAATTTAACAGGATGTATATTTAATTATTCAGTTCAGTAGAAATAATGCACTAGGGGATTTGATGCATTTGTTAACTTATTTTTTTTTAAATTGGCCCTCAGTGAATTTGCAAGTTGAATTATCTCCCATTAATTTTGTTTTTTTTTAACTGATATGTTTATATTTGGTTTAGTACTTTTCAATTTATTTTTTAATTTTGTAATTTACTGAATGATAAATGGATCAGAAATGGTGAGTAACATCTATTTAAGGTCACTGAAAAGGATTCAAGAATTGCTGAAACTGGAAGTGCTTTTAAGGTGGAGGACGAAATCATAAGGCTTGAAGGAATCTGGTCAAGAGCCACTCCCAAGGGATATCTACTGCTTTGAGGTTGGAATTAATTGAATAAAGAAGTAGCACACATTACTTATCTTGACCCACATCCCTGAGAGTACAGCTAGATAGAACACTGAAGGCACTAGAGAAAAGCGACAAAAGAAGAAAATAAATTATTTAAACATCTCAAATGAATTTGGTTTGGTTCCAGTTCAGATGGTATCTGGAGAATCTTGAGTGTATTAAAATGAACATATAAAAATAATAAATATGGATCTAAGATTATGCAACAGAGGGGTAAACGGGTATTAATTGATTTTATTTATTTTTATATCCCCAAACATGTATTTCCTAAGGAAAGATGGATCTCCACCTTGTGATTTCATCAAAGTTGGGAACTAGAGGCATAGAAAATCAGTCCTCTGAGGGTTGAGTGGCTAAGAACTTAATCATTTTTCCCAGAGTCTCAAAGTCAGTATATATCAGAGGCACAGCTTGAACAGAGGTCTTCCTGACATCACAGCTGGCTCCTGGATCCACTTTACCAAGTTGCATCTCTGATTACATAGAAAGTCTCAGTAGTTCTCCATCATTAAGGTAATCGTCAGAGATGTGAGTAAGCCTAGGAAGGGAGAATTGGGTTCAGTGTTTTAAAAAAGCTTTAGAAATGAATAGATCTAATGTTATAATATATTCTGTAAACCTAGTAAAGTAAGTAGACAAGTCAGTTTATATTATCCAGTACTTTTCATTTCACCATACCTTTGGTTTTCATCATGTACTGCTGTATTCATATAGCTTGAACATATGCTTGTGGCTGTCTGAAATAAAAAATGGCCACTTAATAATAATAAAAGAATGCTTGACAATCACCAAACTTCTTTGCTCACAACACTGTGTTGAGGGAGGCAATGAAAATCTTTATTCCCTCTTATTGAATTATCTAAATTTTAATATTTTTTCATCTGAATATATGTAAAGCCAATTTTAATATTTAAAAAAATGCTTCTCCGTGTTAAAATCAATATTGTGCATTGGTTCCAAGGCAGAAGAGCAGTAAGGGCTAGGCAATTGGGGCTAATTGACTTGTCCAGGATGACAAAGCTAGGAAGTGTCTGAGGCTAGATTTGAACCCAGGACCTCCACTCTCTAAGCCTGGCTCTCAATCCACAGATCCACCCCTTTCTTTTCAACATTGGCTTTAAAAGCAAAAAAAAAAAAAAAAAAAAAAAATGAGTTCCACATTCTCTCCCTTCCAACACTTCTTTCCCTTTCCTTGAAAAGGAAAACAATTTGATATAAATTATACATGTGTAGCCATGCAAAACATATTTCCAAATTAACTGTGTTACAAAAAAAAATCAATCCAAACCCAAATCACACACAGACACGAAAAATAAAGTAAAAAAAATCATGCTTCAATATTGCATTTAGACAATGTCATTTCTTTCTTTAAAGGTAGATAACATTTTTCATCTTGAGTTTTTTGGAATTGTCTTGAATCATTGTTTTGTTGAGAATAGCTAAAGTCATTTACAGTTGATCATCATACAATATTCCTGTTACCATGTACGTTGTTCTCCAGGTTCTGCTCATTTCACTTTGCATGAGTAATATGTCTCCCCAAGATATTTCTGAATTCATCCTGCTAATTACTTCTTATGGCTTAATAAAATCCCATCACAATAATATATGACAACTTGTATAGCCATTTCCCAGTTGATCAGCATCCCCTCAATTTCCAACCCTTTGCCACAACAGAAAGAACTGCTATAAATATTTTTGTACATAGAAGTCTTTTTCCTTAAAAAAACAAAAACAAAACAAAAAAAAAAACTCTTTGGGATACAGATCCAGTAGTGGTCTGCTGGAGCAAAGAGTATAGCAGTGGTTCCCAAACTTTTTTGGCCTCCCGCCCCCTTTCCAGAAAAAAAAATATTACTCATCCCCCTGGAAATTAATTTTTATTTAAATTTTAATAGCAATTAATAGGAAAGATAAATGCATCTGTGGCCATCACCGTCCCCCTGGATCGCTGTGGCACCCACTTTGGGAATCACTGGTATAGAGTTTTACAGGTTTAGTCCCAAACTGCTCTTTTAAATAGTTGGATTAGTTCACAACTCCACCAATAGTGCATTAGTGTCCTGATTTTTCCACATCTCTTCCAACATTTGTCATTTTCCTTTCTGCCACATTAGACAATCTTATAAGTGTGAGATGGTATTTTAGAATTGTTTTAAATCGCATTTTTCTAACCAATCATGATTTGGGGCACTTTAAATATGATATAGATACCTTGACTTTTTTTCTTATTAAAATATCTGTTTATGTCCATTGACCATTTACCATCCAGAGAATGACATATTCTTCTTACAAATTTAACTCTATTCTCTTCATATGTGAGAACTAAGACTATTATCAGAGAAATTTGCTCCCCTCCCCCTATTTTCTACTTTCTGATTTTGGCGCCATTCATTCTGTTTGTGGAAAACTTGAAATTTAATGTAATCAAAATTCATTTGATAACTTATATTGTTTTCTATGTCTTATTTATGTCATAAATGCTTTCCTTAGTTATAGATTTGAGAGGTATAATATTACATGCTCCCCCTAATTTGCCTGTGATGCCTCCTTTTATGTTGAAATCACTTACTCATTTTGACCTTATCTTGGCAAAGATTGTTAATGTTGGTCTGTTTTTCTGCTAAGTCGCTTTCATGTTTTCCAGGTAATTTTGTCAAATAGTGAGTTTTTGTCTCAGAAGTTTGAATCTTTTGGTTTACCAAGCATTAGATTGTGATAGTCATTTCCTACTGTGGATTATGATCCTAATCTATTCCACGGATTCATCACTCTATTACTTAGCCAATACCAGACTGTTTTTATGATGACCACTTTGTAATAAAGTCTGAAATCTGATCTGGTTAGGCCTTCACTTTTTTTCATTGGTTCCCTTGATATTCTTGACTTTTTATTCTTCCAGATACATTTTGTTATTATTTTTCCAGCTCTATGAAATAATTTTTGGTAGTTCGACTGTCATGACACTGAATAAATAAATTCATTTAGGTAGAACTGTCATTTTTATTATGTTAGCTTGATCTGAGCAATTAATATTTCCACAATGTATTAGATCTGATATTTTTTGTGTGAAAAGTGTTTTTTAATTGGGTTCATATAGTTCTTGGGTTTGTCTTGGCAGGTAGACTCCATGATACTTTATGTTGTTTGCAGTCATTTCATTTTATTTAAAAAAAAAACACACACACACACAACAATTTTACTTTCTGTCTTAGAATTGATACTCTTATTTCTAAGTCAGGAAGAGTGGTAAGGGCTAGGCCATGGGGATTAAGTGACTTGCCCAGGGTCACACAGCAAAAAATGTTTGAGGTCACATTTGAACCCAGAATCTCCCATCTTCAGACCTGGCTCTCTATCGACTGAAACACTTAGCTGCCCCTGTAATAATTTCAAATGGAATTTCTCTTTTCCATTTCTTCCTGCTGTTTTCTTGTTGTTGTTGTTGTTGTTAGTAAAAAGAAATGTTGATACTTTGTTTATGTCATTGTTTCAAATAATTTTTAGTTGATTCTCCAGAGTTCTCTAAGTACCTATTATATCATCTACAAAGAAAAGATAGTTTTGTTTCCTCACTGCCTATTCAAATCCCTTAAACTTCATCTTCTCTTATCACTATAGCTAGCATTTCTTTTATTTTTAAACACTTTCTGTCTTAAAATCAACATTGTCTATTGGTTCCAAGGCAAAAGAATGATAAGGGCAAGGCAATGAGGGTTAAGTGACTTGCACAGTGTCATACAGATAGGAAGTGTCTGAGGCCAGATTTGAGCCCAGGCCCTCCTGTCTCTAAGCCTGGCTCTCAATCCAGTAAGCCACCCAGCTGCCCCCTATAGCTAGCATTTTGAGTGCAATGTTGAATAATAATAGTGATAAATGAAGATCTTTGCTTCATCCCTGATCTCACTGGGAAGGCATCTAGATTATTGCTGTTACAGATAATGCTTGCTGATGGTTTTATTTATTTATACTTATTTCTTTTAATTTGTTTTGTTTCACTTTTTTCCTTGTGGTTCCTCTTATTTATTTACTTTTTTATTCTTTACATATAAATACCCAGTTAACTCCATCCTTCTCTTCTTCCCCTCCACCCATTAGAGAAGGCATCCTTTGACAAAAAAAAGATATATCCATATATAAAACTATGTCTTACTTATTTCTATTTATTAGTTATTTCTCTAGAGGTGGACATATACAAGCTATTCTTCAAATAATATTTCTGTTGTTATATATAAAGTTCTCTTTCTTCTGCCCATTTCACTTTTCATAATTTCATGTGAATCTTTCCAGTTTTTCCCCCCCAAATTAATTTGTTTCTCATTTCTTTTGTCTCAGTAGTATCCTATTAGAATCCTATGCCACAACTTTTTTAGACATTCCCAGATTGATGGACATTCCTTCAATTTCTAATTCTTTGCACCACAAAGGAATCTTCTATAAATGTTTTAGAACATACAGACTCTTTTCCATTTTCCTTGATCACCTTAGGAAATAAGCCTAAAGATATTATTACTGGGTTAAAAAGTATGCACAATTTTATGATGGTTTGAGAATAATTCCAGATTACTCCTCAAAATGGCTGGATCAGTTCACAATTACACCAATTATGTATTAGTGTCCCCATTTTTCCACATCTCCTCCAACATTTTTATTTTACCCTTTTATCATTTTAGCCAATCTTATAGGTGTGACTAGCACTATGATCAAACAAGTGACTCCAAGACAATGTCAATCATGATGCATCCTTGGTATCTCTAGTACATTTTTTCATTCAACAACAAATATCCCTCAACCTCACCACCACAGAATAGTGATATTTTGACAAGATATGATTTTCTCCTTTATTTTAAGATTTTTCTTAAGGTAACTGCTCCACAAAGTACTCTGTGCCTTTGCCTTGGATGAAACTCTATGCCTGAAATGCACTCTATTCTAAGTATCATGTTTTGGAATCCCTGGTTTCCTTCAAGATTCACTTCAAATATTTTCTTCTACATGAAACCTTTCCCTCAATTTATCTCCAGGTACTAGTACCCCCTCCTCAAACACTATTCTAATATATATATTCTCTGTATAGTTACCCTTTAGGACATAATCTCTATGAGGGCAGAAACTATTTTTCCTTCTGCTTGTATTCATATTCCTAGGGCTTGGTACTTCCTGGAACATAATAGATGCTTAATAAATATTTATTGACTCTGACTCTGATTTGTTGATTCTTCAATATTTGCATGCCCTCCCTCCTGTTAGAATGTAAGTTCCTTGAAGGCATGGTCTTTCCATCCATATGATCCCACCATAGACACATGCAAGATCTTAATAAAATTTTTGTTGATTTCATTGATTGGATTTTTTGCCTTTTTGTCTGCATTATTAAAAATATGTGAAATTCCTATTAGGAAAAAAATTCAATAATTCTCTAGATGAGTTCTATAATAATTTTGTTTATTTCTGAGCCTTATCATCCATCTAGATATTTAGGATAATTCTTAAAATCTTCAACAACAGCTTTATGAAGTTTTGATGAAAAGAGATTGGTATATAGCTTTCCAGTGACAAGTCTGCTTATAATTCTTTGGGACATCTCTCTAAGGACATCTGAAAACTTTTCGAACTAAGGGGAAAGTCATTTTGGGATATCCAAGTTTGACAACAGAATTGGCATGGTGGAGAACATTTCCAACATTGTCAAAGGAAGGCTCAAGACATTTGTAGAAAAGGTTCCCCTCATGGAGCACATATGCAATATTTATCAGGGCATGTCTTTGTACCAGCCATATTTGTTACAGCTCATTAAAAGTGCATGCCTATCCCATGATTGCAAAATAATATGCATAGTGTCCATGAATAGTGCATGAACCAATGACAGACAAATCCAAAGCACTATTTGATCAAGGGTTCATTAAATTTTCAAGATCCTAAAGTAAATTGGGATGTTTACTCTGAATTTGTCATGAAAAACCATGATCTTTTCATTAACAATTCCCTTAACTACAGTTCCAAATGGCCTCTTCTCGTTGGTTGCACCACTGGGGCACAACAGCTGCTTATTACAAAATCGTACAAATGTCAGCTACATATTTGTCACCATCCAAGATTATATCCAAATGAAGTCTGGTATAAACAAAAATAGTTTCAATCAGAAAGGCACTCAGCCTCCAGGTACTTCTGACACAGTGTCTATATCTAGATATATAACTACATAGAAACATAACTACATAACTACAAGATAAGTTTAGATCTCATCTGAAAAAAAAATAGAACTTCTCCCTAGTAAATGAGCCTTTTCATATTGAGCTGTGAAAAAGTAAATGTGATTTCCAAAATCATTTCCTCAGAATTAGGAATTATACCCACTGAGAAAATCTGGCTCAACAGTAATTTCAAATTAAGATGATTTTCCATTCCACTCACTGGTGGAATCTTCAAATGTCACACATTTTTTCGTACTTGACTAATTTGGGACCCAGAATTTGTCTAATTTTGACAAAATGGGACTTGTCACTCTTGCATAAAGTCATTTTTTAAAGTTCAACATGATCTTTGGGCTAGAAGTGCTTTGTTTTTGTTTTCAAGTCATTCAAAAATTACAGTTTCTCCTGTCTCAATGGATCCATAGAGTTGTCAGGCTTCAAAAAAAAAAATCCCCCCAAAACTAACAAATGACTGCAGTCAACATTTCTACAATAAAGCAATTACCATCTGATTTTTATAGTGAAGGAGAATAATTCGTATCAATATTAGCACCTATATAAATATATATTAATATATACACATAGACCCATCTATTTAATTTCTCAATAGCTATTTGATTTTTAGTTCCATTCTTTGAATAACTTTGTTTTTCTTGCCCATAAATATGAGTGCATATCTATATATAGTATATGTGTATGTATAGACACATACACACTATATATATTATATATATACACTATGGATATAGTATATATATACTTGTGTATATATGCATATATATGCATTATATATAGTACACCCACACGCATACACACATCCACACACACCCAGTCTCTTCCTAGAGAATATATGTCCCCTGAGGAAAGGTTTATTTTTCTCTTTATATCTTTAACACCTACCTTAATACTTACATTTACTTTTTCACAGTTCAATCTGAAAAAAAAAAACAACTCATATATTAGAGAGAAATTCTATTTTTTTAGCCGAGATCTAAACTCATCTTGTTGTTCTGTAGTTATGTTTCCATGTAGTTACGTGTCTAGATACAGATACCGTGCAATTACCTCTTGTAGATTAAGCATGCTCACATGTAGCACAGGAGTTTCAGATCATCATTAGCTTTGAGAACTGAGAAACCTTTCCTTAGCTAGGTTCCTCTATCTTTGAACTTTGATTTTTAGATTTCAGGCTACCATCAATTGCTAATGCAAACATTTGCTGAAACAAGAGAGGGATCTAGGAAGGAGTTGTTGGAGTGGCTTATGACTTGGTGAGAGAATTGTCACTGCCTAGTCCTTGGCTGTCTTCTTTTCCTACACAGCTTCCACCATAGCAGGGGACTCTTCTGAGACACAAACGATATGAAGAACTACAATTCAAGGCCAATAAGAAACCCGACCAGGTAGCCAAACTTCCCAGAACTCTATTTCTTTGCTAAAAAGTGGTCTAATTTTCTAATGGTATTTTTCTATAATGTATACCTCTACTACCACAAAATAAAGAAATGTAAGCCCAGAGGCAAAGGTTTTCTTATCTTTATATGCTATCCACAGGCTGCCTCAGAGGGGTTAGAAAGCCTGGATTCCTCTTTAGTACAAGTGGTGATAGCTTCTTCCTTCTATCCATCTATTACTCTAGATCTATAATTTTTCATAACAATAAAGAGTTAAAAAAAAAAAAAGGAATAGACCTTAGAGATGGAGGGTTGTCAGCCTGAAGAAGGCAACTAGAGAAGAGGTCAAGAAGTAGTTTGAATGTGTGTGTGTGTGTGTGTGTGTGTGTGTGTGTGTGTGTGTGTGTGTGTGTGTGTGATGGCAATGAGATCAACCATGTTTGAAGTAACAAAAAGTATTTTTTTCCATTTTTCTGATGAGAAAATTGAGAACAACAAAAAGTAATTCTGTATCTCATTCATTAAAGAAATATTAAGAATCAGGGAAAATGATATCAAGGTGATTTTTTTCCAGAGAGTATTATAGAGTACCATCTAGGAACACAGAAGACCAGTCACCAATCACATAAATAATGTATTTTTTTTAACCAAATACTTCTTTTCCAAATGGTGATGAATGCAAAAAGGGACTACTAGATTTTTTTTTAACAAACCCAACTTCACATTAGGTAGAATTTAATGTGGATAACAAAAGCCAAAGAATGACCAAAGTTCCTTTTTTTCTGATTTTAAGGCATCCCATGTACAATGAACCAATGTAAGTAATATCACATGAGATAGACCAAAAGTTTTAGATGAATTGAAAAGAGCTTTTCCTAATTGGATTCCACTTGAAGAAACATTTCTATTTACATATAAACATATTTATTTGTGAATGGCCTAAGGGTTCCTGCCTAATTAGGAAGAAAAATTTGGAAATAAAAAATGCAAAAGAGATACATTAAAAATGGAAACAATAGGCCTTTTACCAGTTATTTGGGAGACATTTTTGAGAACTCTATTGAGATGACTTGCAAATCACCAGAATTTATTGCTGAATGGGTAGAATTATTTTTTTTCCTGCTAAGCTCAAGGCAAAACTAATTGATATTGACTTTATATATCATATCTTCTACTATTCAGTTTGGTTTAATTCAATTCAATTCAACAAGCATTAGTTTCTTACTACATAGGGAGAGGAAGTATAACAGAGGATAGGAAACCTTGTCACCAGGAAGCTCAGGTTAAAGTCCTATTTCTGACATTGACTCTGACCTGATTTGTAGATGCAGTTCCCTCCTGTGGGAGGTCCTGATACTAATCAAATCCAAAGCTTGATCTCTATCAATTGGTCCTACTCACTACTCCTTGAGATTCACACAAAGGAGAAAAGAAAGTTGGAAAGGAGGGAGGGAGGAAGAAAGGTAAGAAGGAAGAAAGGAAGGGAAGAGAGAAAAGAAGAGGAATGAAGGAAGAAAGGATGAAAGATTAAATAGAGCTTATAATCAACTGAAAGGAAACAATGTATATATACATTTGAGTAAATATCAAATATATAAAAAATAATTTGGGGAGAGATTGTGAGAACATGGAAAGGCCTCAAATCAGAGATAATGTCTTTACTGAACCTTGAAGGAAGTTAGAGGTTCTAGATGGTGCAGAGGATCATCCCTGGACAGTTGACATGAGTCTTCCTCTCTGCCTTTCTGTTTTTCTCTATCCATTTCTCTCCATCCCTCCATGCATAATACACATAAGTACATATTTATATAGCCATTAACATATATATGTATATATATATATATATATATACACACAAACACACACATGCCATTAACAACTCCATCATGAGCGATAGTTATCTGAATTGCTGAAGGCGTGCTGCCTACACCAAAAAAAATCATTGTTCTTATAAATTATTGAAGCAAGTAAGTTATTAAATGGGGGAGGAGAGGCATTTTTAAAAGGATCTGATATGGATTATATAGCAATTTTGAACTAATACTTTCTTTGAACTCTTAGAACACATCATGGTATAATTGAATAAGCCCTCAATTGGGGGTCTAGAGTTCTAGTCTCCATTTTCCCATTAACTAGCTGTATGATTTGAGAAACAGCATGGAATAATGAACAAAACCTTAGATCTGGAGGGAAAAAAAAACCATGGGTTCAAATCTTGGCTCTATTATATATCATCCATGTCACTTTGATCTTGGTACAAGATGAACCTGAAGATCACTTAAGATTCAAAGACAAGTTCTATGCTTCTTCAACTCTTTGTACCGTTCTTTTTTCATACTAGCATCTTTATCCATTGGCAATCAAGGGAATTATTTTTACTGACAGAGGTTAAACACAATGGCTGACAGTGAATGTCAGTGAAATCATCATTTCCTCCTTGTAACAAATAGATCATTTAAATTAGCTTTATATTTCTTAACACATACTTTTCCCCATTTGGAAATAGTTCTGGTCTGTCTTTGTTAAAGCTTCCTACTCAGGAGATTTTGTTTCTCTCCTCTGTTTCTGGGATGTGAGCCATCTTGTCCCAGAGCTTTCAGACTTTAATTTGTCTAAGGTGAAACCTTAGTTTCATTAATTTTTTCCCCTCTGCCCTAGGAGGCATATCTGGGTTGGGCATATTTCCTTTAAATGTCTTTGGTAAACATGAGATGGAAATCGATTTTGTTTCCTGATGACACTCTCATTATATGTCATCTACAATGCACTGCCAAGGGCTCTGGATGACATCATGTAGAGCGTATCTTCTCATGAACATTTATTATCCATTTCAATACATGATAGCTTTACAGTCTCCACTCACTTTAGTTTTCTTTATCTCTTTCTGTGGTTGTTTATATGTTTTTTCTTTGATAAATTTTGTGGTGATGACCCATGCAAACCACAGACATGGTGCATTCCCCTAATCTATAAAGAAGAGTGATTGTGAGTGATAGTTCCTGCCCATGGACACTCTTGTAAATCCCCCTTAAAGCAAAGACTGAGTGTTTGAAGTTTAATGAGAGTTTCCCAGTATATTTCACCGGAGTTTCATGTCATTTAAATTTGTCTTTATTTACATAGAGTCCCCCTGGTACCCTATTTTGAGGCTCTATTTCCATTATTCTATTACTTAGTACCAGATAATTATAGTTGGAAGAGACCTTAGAGGTCATCTTGCCTGACCTCTCTTTTTAATAGAGGAGGAAACTGAGGCCAACAGGAGTGAACTAATTCAGCTGAGGTTATATACCTAAAAAAGTAGCAAAGCCAGGATTTGGACCCAGATTCTATGATCTCAAATCTTGTTCTCTTATTACTTTACCAGTCAGTCACTGAGTCTCCCCTTATTTCTTTGACTACAAGTTTCAATTCCTCCTTTTATCATTTTAAACTCTCAATAGTATGGTTCTAATCTAGTGTGATTTTACATCATTCCCTCCATGAAAACCTATATTTCAGAAAAACTATAGATTGGTCGCCATACTTAGAACGGTCCCCAAAATCACAGTCCTAAATAATAAATAATCATTAATAATAGGGTTAAAGCTGGAAGGGCTTCTGGAGTCTATTTTTTCCAACTTTCTCATTTTACAAATAAGGAAACTGAGGCTGAGAGAGATTAAATGACTTATTCAAGGTGACATGGCTCACAAATATATTAATTACAATTACATATCTTAAACCATTAAATAAATATTGTTTTTGTTTCACTTTCAAGGAGAATGGTCTCAACAAACAAAAATCGAGCATGAAAAGATATTTGGGGAGCAAATACAACCCATTTGCCTAAATCATTGAAGTTGTTGATATAAATACATTAGAGAAGCCAAGACATGAAGCTTAATAAAAAAGATCTACTGGGGCATCTAGGATATACCTAGCTGTGTGACCCTGAATAAGTCATTCAATTCCAATTCCCAGCTCTTACTGCCTTTGAAATGATACTTGGTATTGATTCTAATACAGAAGGAAAGGTTTTTTTTTTTTTAATCTACCATTGCTCATCGGATTAGGCACTAGTCTTTCAGACACAACCAAATGAAGGAATACTTTCCTACATGGTACGTGGAGAATATCATAAATATGCAATGATGACTCCCATAAAGCAGTTCTACTCTTAACTATCCAATTGTTAGTGAAGTTAAATAAGGTAGAACATTTTTCTCTTCCGTGCCCTAAGTCATGTGATTTGGATGGAGTAGCCTAGATTTTCCTTCTCAGTAATCGTGTAAATATTCAAGGACTTGAAGAAGAGCAAATAGCATTTTTACCAAAGGGAAAACATGCAATGGGAAAGATGCTGCATCTGTTCTTACATAATGTTGACAACAAAAATAAATTGATGAGGATAGTTTCATTTATGTAATCACTGAGTTTAGCATTTATATAGCCTTTAAGATTTTCAAAGTGCTCTACAAATATAATTTCCTTTTATTCTCAGAACAACCTTGGGAGGTAGAAGCTATTATTATCATCCAAATTTTATCAATGAGGAAACTGAGACAGATAACAGTTATGTGACTTGCCCAGGGTTACACGGTTAATAAGACTTTGAGTTTGGATTTAAACTCAATTCTTCTTGACCTGAGGCTCAGCACTTTATCCACTACACCAAATTGATGAAGTATATAAATATTAATAAAATAAAAATAAAATTATCTCTTAAAAGTCTAATCATAGAATAAAGCAATAAGCATTACAATTATTCATTGCTGATTAAAAAGAGAAAAATAACCTAGTGGGCCAGACTAGAAAAGCAAGACCTCAAAGTCATGAAAGAGAGAATCCTCTGTTTTATCAACTCAAGCACTTAAATTATAAGAAGAACCACTTATTTGCTAAGAACTGATGAGAAAATTAGAAAGAAGTTTGGCAGAAATATGTCTAGGTTTGTAAGAATGAGGAGAGCCAGTCAATGAATGTTATGATAGAGGAAAAGAGTGTCTAAGTCTATGAGGTGGTGACTCTCTCCTCCAGCTCTCTCCTCAGGGCTAAATATGCTCTGCTGAGACTTTAAGGGGGTGTCACCCCTAAACTGGGTGACCTGGATGGTCCTGCAACCCCACAGAAGTTGGGGATGAGGCTTCTCTATAAGGTGAGGTATTGGGTACCCCAATCCAATTCTGAATGAGGGCAGGGTTCACGCAAGCCTCCCCCAAAGTCAGTCAACTTCATAGCGGGTAGTCTGGCTTCACGATGGAGGCAGCCAGACTAAGCTGTGATTCTCTTCCCTCTCATTGCCTCTCAGGCACACTGGAATGCTATCTGACTAATGAATGGCTTTTATTAATCACAATTCAGGGATTGGGGAAAGGAATGAAGTGCAGAGGGATTTGGGGGTGCACTTTTCTCTATTTCTATGGGGTCTGTCACTTGGGTGGGAACCTTTGGGGTTCCCTCTCCTAAGCATCTCCCCTTGCCTCTTCTCCTTCAGTTTCTATTTCTATTTCCCATTTCTATCCTTTTCTATAATTGCAAGACAAACCGAAAAGGGTCTCTCAGCAAGGTTGGGTAATGGGAGAAGGAGCCTAAGAGATTGCTCCCAAAATGGAGTCCAAACACCTAGCTGACTCGATGTTTGAAGTCTTTGTGGGTGAGAAGCGACGGAATCTTTGACCAGGGAATGAGGGTTTCAGTGTCCAAAGAAAGATCCTCAGGAAGCCCTCAGGACTGGATCAGAGCTGGGATGTCCACCTCCTCCCTCTCTCAGTCCTCCGCCCAAAGTCCCTCCTTCTCCTCCCTCCTCTGGAGCATTAGCCACAATTCCCTCTTTTCTTAACTGTCACCAACTGTCAGTCACTCCTTCTCTGGCTCCTTCTGTCCCCTCCCTCTTTGCACAAATTCCATCCTTACAGGTTAATGTGTTATATCATATGACACAAAGAGCTCCAGATGTGTTATGGTTCAATTGTTTTTGTTGTATCTAATACTTTGTGCCCCCATTTGGACTTTTCTTGGCAAAGATACTGGAACAGTTTGCTATTTCCATCTCCAGCTTACTTTACAGATGAGAAACTGAGGCAAACATGGCCAAGTGACACCCAGAGTCAGTTTCCTGAGTGTACTGACTGGATCACTTCAAAATGACAAATTGAAACCATCTATAAACACATTGGAGAAAGAGCTGAGGAAGTCATGAACTGGCCTTTATATGCATTTACTCTACATTAGGCACTGTGTTAAATGCTGGCAATCTAAAGAAAAGTGAAAAAAATGTCCCTGCTCTCTAGAAGCTCACAGAGGAAGAGCTTAGGAAATGGGGACTCTGTAAGCATAGGGGATCCTCATTTTAAACCTGGGAAGGATCTTGGAAGTCAAAGTGATTCAACCCCATCATTTTACATTTTGAGGGAACTGTGGCTAAGGTAATTAAAGGGAGTTACTTAGGGTCATGTAGCTAGTAAGCATCTGAGGCAGGATTTGAATTCTAGACTTTCTGACTCCAAGACATGCACTCTATCCAATATATTACCTTTATACCTAAGAGAGAGGAGTAGAGTCTGTAATGAGCCACAAAAGATAGTGAGGGAAATATTTTTCCCAACCCTGAATCTTCCTTGATGTTCAGTAGCTCACTGGGATTCAAGGACCTGGGAACAAGAGGGCTGCATTGTATTTCACTTTGGCAGAATAGGACAAACACCTAACACTCATGCAAAATTTAAGAAGAAATTTAAGTTGGGAGCAATCTGGAGACCAAAGCTTAAATGTACTTGCTGGGAGAAGGGCTGCTGTTTCACATGAGTATGCAATTATAGTCTCCTCATCTTAACTGTACCTAAAAAGATGTCCTCATTGCCTCATCCCTGTCAAAGAAGCCTGTTGTGAAGTGGAGCCTCTTCCAGAGTGCAGAATCCTTCTCTGCCTGTGAATAATCATCCTCAATTATATGTACGGTGATTTCCAGGGGAGAACACCTGCTCTTGACAGGAGTTTTCCCCTGACAGCTGATAAAGCTGATATGACTTATGGCTCCAAACCACCTCCTCCACATTGCTTTCACAAAACATCAACAATGTCTTCTCCTTGACATTAGACTTCCTTTTCCTATCAGTAACTTGGAGGTGACTGAAAGTGCTTGACTCCTGTTTCTACACAGATACCTTTTTTCTGCAACTATCAAATCCTTCCAATTTTAGATTAAAGTCTAACCAAGTAAATCAAAAGCAAGGGCTTTGAGAAAGTTAGACACCACAGGCAGATGGATGATTTAATAAAATGGCTTCTGAGAATAAGATTTGGATTACTGGTCAACAGGTAGGAAAGATGAACCCAGAGACAGAGTATACCAGAGTAGGACTGCAGAATATGTATTTGCCTAGAGTTTATCCCCCCCCCCCCCCCGTAATTGAATTAAAATGACTTAAAACAGAAAAGGAGGAGGAAAAACTAAGGTAGGTACTGTAAGGGTTAAATTTAGTGGTTGGACTTAAATTATGTGAAATAACATGGTTGCTGGAATTATTATATCTCAAGTCAGAAGTTTATTTACAAAGTAGAGAGGAAACAGTAAAGTAGAGAAATGTGAGAAAGGTTAGAGAAAATGCCTATACTAGTCCTCAGCCAGGAGGGCCAGTAGTGAGTAACTACAAGGCTTCCTCCAAGATAGAAGCCAGTCTCTTAGGAAACAAGGAAAGTAATCCGCCCTTTTCACTTACCCAACAAAGTAGTTCAGTAGTTAGAATCTAAGTTGATACCACAATCTAAGCCACAGTCTCCAGTGAAGTCCCCTTGAAGGCTATCTCCAGGAGACACTCTCCACTAGGCTCAACTTCACTAGCCTGACTTCTCAGGGATTTGGGGGCTTTTATGGTGGTTTCCTGTTCCTGCTCTTCTTCACAGGGGCCAATCACAGTTTCTAAATTGTTCAGCCCTGTCCAGGGACAGTGTCTGTGGGATTGAGTTGTCACCTCTAAAGGTGTGAATTATTCACAAGTTTCTGAGTTGTCATCCAGTTTGGATTCCCATGTTACTGAGTTAGCACATGAGTTGTAGTCTTCCTTTTGGGGGTGCAAACTCCTATAGTAAGAGTTTCCCTTATTTTAGGGTTAAGTATGGGTGTATTCACTTTTGTTGATTAATTCAAAAGTAGACAAAAGAGAATTAATCCTGTCCTCACAATCTAGTGAGGGACTAAGTAGGGGCATTAAAGTTATTGTTTCAGAAGAGACAAAGAGAACCAAGAATTTCCTTTCACAATCCCCCCTGTGATTCTTTGGGAGACTAGTCTCCCCAATGAATAATTTTACATAACAAAGGAGAGTTAATCCTGTCCTCACAGTCTAGTGAAGTGCTAAATAGGGGCATTTAAGTTATTGTTTCAGAATAGACAAAGAGAACCAAGAATTTCCTTTCACAATACCCAAGTAGCAATTAATGTTGGGGGGGAAATGGCAGTATAGACCTCCAGAAATTTACAAGAGACAATAATTCGAGAAGACAGGAATGAAATCCCAAATCTCATCTGTCACGTGTAGGTAAAATGCACACATTAAACAATGTACACTAGAAATATTAATGCAAAGAGTCTACTTTGACTGGATTTTGGTGTGACAACTATGATTTGAATATGACTGTTGTTCAGATTATCCAAAAGGAGACAGATAGACTTATACAGGAAGAGGGAACGAGTTAGCAGGATATAATGATAAAATATAGTCATGTGAAGAAAACAGTAATAAGAGAAGAGAAGCATTATGGAGATATTTTGAGTGAAGATTAATAAATACAAAAGAGAAGTAAGATTGTAATTCAAATCATTTCAATGTACAAATCACTTTGATAAGAAAAAAGGAAGAAGTTCCTGAGACCAGTATTAGGACATGAGATATAGCAAGTGATGGGAGCATGTCAGTTATTGAACTATGTGCTAGAGATTTCTCTCTCACAAAAAAATAGAAGTTAATAACTTCTTGACTTGTCTAAGTTATGTTATCCTGCAAAAGGTAGAGAAACCAACAAGAAGAAAATATATTAGTGATCATTAGATCTTTGATTTAGAAATGATGTGGATTCAGAGGTCATGTACTCCAACTCAGTTATTTTATAGGCCCACTGAAAAGCCCAGTGACTTGCTCAAGATCACACAGCTAATAAGAGTCAGGGGTAGGATTTAAATAAGCTTCCTCACTCCTCTTCTTTCTATTTTACCTCATTTCCCCTCAATAGTTATAAAATAACTGCAAGGCAATCCACTGGACAGAATGCTAGACTTGGAATCAGAAATACTTTGACAGAAGACAAATACTGTGACTTATATAGAAGATGGCTCTTGAGCTGAATATACAAGAAAATCATGGGTGCTGAGAGCTGGAGGTAAGATAAGGAGGGATAGCACATCCGAAAGAAGGAACTATCAGTGCAAAGGCCAATAGATTGGATATTGAGTATTATTTTGTAAGGAAGAGAAAGTTGGCCAGTTTGGCTGGATTATACATTATGTGGAGGTCTGTAAAGAATAAATGAAATACAGAAAGGAGAGAGGTTGTAAAACTCTTTTAGTGTCATCTGACTCTAGACGTAATAGGGTATTTCTGGTGCTTCAGTAGGGAGGTGGCAGAGTCAGTCATATCGTTAAGAAAATCAACTTTATAGTTACATAAAAGATATACTGAAATCCAGTGAGCATTTAGGCAGGAAGACTCTTCCAGGTTTGGGTAACAGTGTGCAAGGACAAAGATGTAAGGAATATAATGGCATGGAGCGAGAAGAACCAGCAGACCATTTGTTTAGAATAAGAGAGTGTAGGAGGTGAAATTGTGTAATCATTCTGGAAGGACAATGTTTTCCCTTCTACTGGACAGTTAGTTTCTTGAGGACACGGCCTGAATCTAATGCCAATTTTTCCAAGTACCCAAGCAATGGTCTCTGGACACAGCAGACACTTAGTTAAATATTGCTGAATCAATGAACTAATAATACTTAGCCACTCAAATTAATCTGTGATATCATTTATTCTGGAAATCCTTCCAGAAATCCTGTTTGAAATCCATCCATGCCTGCCCAACTCATGCTGCTCTCATTCTAGTTATCCCAAAGGTTGATTACGGGAGTTTGGTACAACTTGTTGGGGGCCTTTATTACTTTTTTCTGAGTGATCAAAAGGGAACTGCAGGACTTTGGCCATCTACCTAGATATCATCACATGACCAGCACATCTTTTCTGCCTGCAATATAGTTCTTTGATGATATGCTTTACTCCTATTTTTCTTTATAGTTCCTCCTTGGATACATGTTATAGCCTATTCACACCTCCCATCTGTTGCTTTTAGTGTGAAGCTGATCTTTGGTTCTTGGTAGTTAGTATACTTACTAGAATACAGCAACACCAGGAAAATATTTGCATTAAAAATATTGGCCTTTACTGTTGTGAGGAGTTTGTAGTCAGCAAAAGACCAGTCCAGTTTCTAAAAAGCAATCCAGCTTGCCCTCTTCTTTTTCAACTCTGGACCTATGTCAGTGTCCAGCTGAATCGTCTGCCCTTAAAATACATATCAGTTGCCCAGATCTATATCATGTAGATATAATTGTATGTTGAAATCTGTACATTAGATCATCTTCATCCACTTTGTCTTTCCTATATAGATGGATTGCTTTGAATGATTATATAACTCTTCTAGGAGGCTCAGCAATGTCTTGAGGATTGTTGCAGTCTAAATAATATTATTTATAAACTGGAAGTTATAGGGAATTCAAATCCGGCCTCAGACACTTCCCAGCTATGTGACCCTGGGCAAGTCACTTGACCTCCATTGCCTACCCTTACCACCCTTACACTTATCAGCCAATACACAGAAGTTAAGGGTTTTTTTTAAAGAGCATATATCTGTTTATGCTTTGATTGAAGTTTATTACCAGAAGGTAATTGAGTAGTTTTATTTCTCTTCTTCCATTTTCTAATTTATCTTGAATGTTATTGATATATGAATAGGAGATATCTTGTAGTAAGAGATTGTAAAAGAATGTGTTTTTTTCCACTAAGAAAAATGCTGTTTCTTGGATAATCACCAGAGTACAGACAGTGAGATTCTTTATATCATTCAGTTAGTTGTGAAATGGTCAAAGGGGCCAATTGATGAATATTGTTGGTGAAATATTATTTCTCCCCTACAAAGATCCTCATTGAAGACACTCTCAAGTCATGCCACTCTCATTGGTATGGATGATGAGCTTCATCTTATTCATGAGTGGCATTCATACAGATAGCCATTAATGTTTTCTCAGTCCATTTCTAATTTATATCAATAACAGCAGACATTTTTCTTTTTCTTTTGTTTTAAACCCTTACTTTCCATCTTGTAATTGATACTGTATATTGGTTCCAAGGCAGAAGGGCTGTAAGGCCTAGGCAATGGGGGTTAAGTGACTTGCCCAGGGTCCACCATTAGGAAGCATCTGAGGCCAGATTTGAACTTAGAACTTCACATCTCTAGGCCAGGCTCTCAATCCACTGAGCCACCCAGCTGTCCCCAACAGCAGACATTTTTCTATGTTTTTGACATGTTCACACACTTTAGATATCTTGTAAATCAGTCTCTCAATGACCTCACAGTGGCCCTTCCAGGATGGACCTACATTCTCACAATCTATTTGATCCAAATGTCTGCTTTCCCTTTCTTTGTTCTCTCTAATGCCATTCCTCTTTCAATTCATCAGTAAACATTTATTAAGCACCATCTGTGTGCCAGGTGCTATATACTAAGCTCTGGGAATAGAAAAAAAAAAGCATGCCTTCAAGGAAATTCAATTGAATTGGGGAAACCAAAGGCCATAAAATATGTACAAAGAACAAGCTATTTGCTGGATTAATAGGAAGTAATTAACAGAAAAAAAAAAGTTGTACTCTTCAGGGGCAACTGGGAAGACTATCAATAAAAGAAGTGATTTTAGTTACTATTTAGTTGGAGAAGGGGAAGGAGAGCATTCTAGGCATGGGGGACAACCAGAGAAAAAGCTTGGAGGTAAGAGATAGTGTGTCCAGTGTCACTGGATCAGAGTGCTTTGAAAATGAGGTATAAGAAGACTGGAAAGGTAGGAGAGGACTAGGTTATAAAGGCCAGGTTATAAAATACAAACAGCATTTTGTATTTGCTACTGGAGGCAACAGGGGGCTATTGAAGTTTGCTGAGGAGAATGACATAATACAACTACAAGGGACTTTGATATTAGGTCAAAGTGTGGTGGTTCTACATTCTTGATGGATAAAACAGTTGATGGTAATATTTGCAAACTTTCCCTTATTTCTTTTGTTTCTAATTTCTTTCCATTTCATCCTCAAATATTCTTGGCCAGACACTGCTTAATTGGATATTTTGCCAACTTGTTTTTAGACTGTTTTACTCTCTGCTGCTTCTCTCCCTTTATGAAATAATTCTGCATACAATCATTTATTATCCTTTTTTGCAAGAATCTACAGATGAATATGTATTCAAACATATTGCCTTTGGCAGCAATTTCTGTCAATTTAGCAAGCAAGTCAAATGTTTGTGAAATAAAGAAGTTTTCTGGGCTTTTTTGGACTGCATTATAGCAAATAAATTGTATTGGTTTAACTTCTGGATGAAATTATTAGTCATTACAATGTCATTTCTGTTGTCCATTTCCCATTTTTATTTTTAATAACATTTAAATAATTTAGGATTAAATCTTCTTCATTACACACTTAATTACCTGCCATTCTTTTCATCATTACTATTCATTCTTGTTTATTATCAGTTCTGATCTTAGCTCAGATAATTTGATGGTCAGACTATGTAAACAATTGATTCATATAAGTCCTGCATCAATACAAAGCATTTCCTTGCTTATTAAAATTTAATTAATTTCATTCTTTGAGATGCTATTTAGTGTTCATCATATCTAATGCCTACATTTAAAAATTCATAGTATAGAGGTGTGAGACGTCTTTACAATCTTCAAATCTTTGTTTTCTCTCGTTTCTTTTTTTCTAATCTATACTTTTTCAAATATTTCTCCCTAACCTTATTTCTTTGCCACTTTTGCACTGAATTGGTCAATTATCCTAGTGTATTTTAACTTGCTGTGGATGTCATTATAAAGTTCCTCATATAAATACTATGCTACTTCTCCTTGGCAATCAATAGAAGTGATGCAAATAAGCACTCTTAAAAGGGAATGACAGGGGCAGCTGGGTAGCTCAGTGGAGTGAGAGTCAGGCCTAGAGACAGGAGGTTCTAAGTTCAAACCCGGCCTCAGCCACTTCCCAGCTGTGTGACCCTGGGCAAGTCACTTGACCCCCATTGCCCACCCTTACCAATCTTCCACCTATGAGACAATACACCGAAGTACAAGGGTTTAAAAAAAAAAGAAGTAATTAACATAAAATAAATATTATAATTAAGAGGGTGTGATTAATTAAGAAGTGATTTTAGTTGAGAAAGGTTAGTAGTTGGATCAGAAGAAGACTCTCTATGGGCTTTCCAGGTTGAAGAATATGAGTGTTTCAGGAACTTAACTTTTATTCATTCTCCAAATCTTTTCTAGTTAGAATATTTTCCATGATTTCCTTATGGCATCCTGCTCACTTTTGCCTTGCATACATTTCTTATCAGTTTCTGATGTCCACAGAATCACAGAATTTCAGAGGACATGGTGGAAAGAATTAGAGACAATTTCACTGTTGAAATAATAGCCAGTTTCAAGTCCTAACTCTGTCATTTCCTAACCGTGTCCTTGAGAAAGCTCTTTCCCTTCTCTGAGCCTCAGTTTCCTCCTTTATGAAAAACTTAGCCTAGATAATGTGTCAGGTTTCCTCTCCTCCAAAGTAATCATTCCTCTTCTCCATCACACTTTGATGAGTTGTCATTAGGACAGATGAATTAGTTAATATTCCACTTTAAGCCTCTTTCATTTAAAAAGTTAAAAGCTCTTATTGCCCAAATATTTGAGGCAGAAAATTTCAAAGTAAAATGCTGAATAGCTGGCCCTATGAATTTGTGTACTTAATCTGATCATTGATAATGGAAAAAGTCCTTACCCATTGGCAGAGTCAATTGGGCATGAGGGAATGAAAAGTTATCAAGGTTAAGCAGGATGTTTTACACTATAAAAGCTATAGGTAATGTAACCCTCCAGAATTTTCTCTTCCTTAATTAAACTGTTAACTTTGAAAAAACACAGAACTATTAAATAGTCAGAAAAGCCACTCTTTAATTAAGGAAAAGGGGGACAGGGCTGCGAGCCACCCACCCTTTGCAGAGTCTGAGGATTGAACACTGCTTGCTCTGGTCCCTGACACCCTGGGAGTGCCAACGTGCTAGATGACAACTCCTAGGAACAAAAGAAATTGGGGAACCTCTATACCATTTGGGAAAATCCAGGGGCTGGGAAAGATGATTGACATTATCATAAAGACAGGATACAATCAAGCTTGGGAAAGGAATCAGAGCTAGAGGTTAGGGTTTACGGGAAGGGGCTACTTACAATGGTTACTAAAGGACGGTCCCTGCACAGGTGTGTCTTCCTGGGAAAGGGTCTCTGATACAATGGGGAAGACTACCTAAGACAAAATAATATTTAGCATTTACCCCTGGGTCCATTATTCAGTCTGCAACTGCTAAGCTGAGATTCTCTTTAGTGGATTCTCATGGGAACAGGGAACAAGGAACAAGCACAAACTTTGGGGGTCTCCAACTTAATAGCTATTCCTAAAACTTGGGGTTCATCAGATACCACCAGGCCACAAGTGCAGGGTCTCTAGATTCCATGTCAACAAAACTATACCATTAAAAATCAATGAAACAGGGGCAGCTGGGTAGCTCAGTGGATTGAGAGCCAGGACTAGAGATGGGAAGTCCTAGGTTCAAATCCAGCCTCAGACACTTCCCAGCTATATGACCCTGGGCAAGTCACTTGACCCCAATTGCCCACCCTTACCACTCTTCCACCAAGGAACTAATACACAGAAGTTAAGGGTTTAAAAATAAAAAAAAATAAAGGAGAAAAACTATTCCAACTTGGTTCCATTTGTTAAATATCAGAAATCATGAATGGAAAAGTGTCTGATCTGTGATCTGGCCCCACTTCTCCCTTTCTGTCCTCCATCAGTTGAGGCTTATTGCAATAAATTCAGGCCCTACCCCTTCCAGATTTGTGTCATTTTTGAACCTGGAGGAGTATAATTTAATTATAATAATTTACATCTGCAAAGTACTTTGTTTACAGAGTACTTTTTTTTTTATAACTATCCTGTGAGCCAGGTAGGACAAATATCATTATCACCATTTTTATGGAGGCTGTCAATGTCTTTATCCAAATCCTGATTAATCTGCAGTGGATCAGTTGGGTTTCTTGCCTCTCTTACAAGAAAAAGAAAAGCCACACATTCTGTGTATTAACACATCCAATATTTGCTCAGTATTTATTGATTTGAATGAGCTAATGCAGACAGAAAACATACAGGAGTAAAACTGAATACTCTCTTGCCATAGGAGTGAAAATATCAAAATATCTTTCATGACTTTCTCCTTCATTCATTTTTTTTTGGTCTAGCCTTCTCATTATAACTCCCTAGGGCAGTGATTGGCAAACTACGGCCCACAGGCTAGACGCGGCCCCCTGAAATGTTCTATCCTGCCACCTGACATTCCTAATCTGATGAACACAATGAGTAGGATACAATACAAGGAAACTTAAAAAGAATTGCCTTAGAAATAGACTGACAGAGGAGCATTTCCTTTCCTTTGACCCCCTCTTTAAAAAGTTTGCCCATCACTGCTCAAGTTAAGGTCTTAAAGAGTTGCCTAGGAAACTGAGGGATGAAGTAACTTGCCAAGGGTCATATATTTAATATGTGTTAGTGGTAGACCTGGAACCCAGGCCTTCCTTACTCTCAGGCTGACCCTTAATCTGTTATACCACCCTGTTTCTTAATCAGAGATGAATGGTGCAAATTCCCTGATTCCTGAGTTCTACCAACTCTATCTAATTCATGATACGAGGATATATGATAGAATTTTAATTTCTGTCAGCCTAGATAACTCCTAGTGTAGAAATTCTCTTGATAGCCAGCTAGCTGGCTAGATGTTGTCTCACCTCTCCAATTCATCATCCACATAACTACTGAAGGGATTTTCTTAGTGTAGGTCTGATCATGTCACTGACCTGATCAATAAATTCCAGTGGCAACCTATCGTCCCCAGGATAGGATATAAATGATTGTTTATGTCTTTGACTTTTAAAGCTGCTCATAGCCTGGAGACACTTCCATTTTTGGAGTAATCACATGTTGTTCTTCTTCCTATACTTCCTATACACAATAGCCTATGTGTGCTTACAGTCCATCTCTCTGCCTTTGCATGGACTATCTCTCATCCCTAGAAAGTCCTCCCATCTTGTCTCTGCTATTTGAAATGAATGTTTTCTTCCAGACTCTGCTCAAGTGGCATGTTTTACATGAAGTCCTCCATAGTGTCCCTTGTTACTGGTGTCCATCCTACCCAAAAAAATGCATTGTGTGCAAAGTGGGGGCCATCCCAGTGAGCAATGAGGAGCTTCAGGATCTCCATTCATGGTTCCAGGTGACCCCATGGTAGCTTTATTTTGGGGCAGGAGGGCTCATTCTTGCCATCTGTGATTGTTTCTTGGAGGTATTGAAATCTGAGAACACAGATCAGGTATAAAGGGCAATGGCCTACCTGTTGACTCTTTTTCATTCTGACTATTCAGAGGACAGGACAATTTTGAGCCATTCTTCTGCTGCCATATATTCTCTAGAATTGGAGGACAGGGGAAGGTGGGACCTTTCCTCAGTTCTGGCCTTCATGTGCTATTGAGCTCATCTTGCTTGGGTGGCCTTGGTTTAAAGGTCAGGTTCTTTCATGGTTTCCTTTTCTGAATTGAACTTTGATATGGACGTGTCTAGGCTCTCCTTTTGAGTTTAGGAGGTCCATAGAACACTAGTAACAGGCCCGATTAGAGTATTATTGGTGAAATATTCTAGCAGTAGCTGCTGATATAAGAGAAAGGAAGGCTTGACGGCAGAAAGAGCAGCCACTGCCATGAGGGTTGGTTCAAACCTGGCACGTTTCAGCAAACATATTGGGAATTATTTGCATAGTACAGAGTTGAGGTGAAATGCAGAAGGCCTAATCAGTAGCGCTGGAAATTGCTTTTTTCCTCTATGATGTTTAAATATCAGTTCCTTGGCAGAATCTAACAGTACTTAAAAGTTTCTACTCAATCATGTTCACGTAATATGCACTTGTGGGTCTTTTATATTTAGTATTGCTTGTGTGTGGAGGAATAAATTACTATCTCATACATAATTCACTTTATACACTAAATTATCTTTTCTATATCCCCTTTCCTGGGTCACCAGGGTGGAGGGACTTAATGAACTAATGAGTATGAGAAAAAGGAGTTTAATCCTTGTCATTACAGTCTAGGTTCTCTAAGTCTGACCCTGATCTAACAATATATCTTGCTTCAGAAAAGAAAGAATAGTGAGAAGTCCAGTTCCTAAGGTGAGTAAATGGAAGACCTTCAAGATTTGATGGGTATGTTTTTAATATATATATTAGGATTATAAGATCTCAAATGCAAAGCTTAAAGGGATTATAGAGCCCATTGAGTCAAATGCCACCATTTTACAGATGAGAAAACTGAGATATAGAGAAGTCAAGAGTTTTGTTCATCTCCCCTCCTGCATATGAAATCTGTTGCCAAATACCTTTGCCCCATCTTTCACATTTTCACCCTTCATTCCTCTGACATTGCTACCCTCCTGATGCATATCACTTCTTGCCTAAATTATCACAATAACCTTATGGTTGGTCTCTCTGCCTCAAGTCCTTTGCCCCTCCAGTTTATTCTCAACTCAGCTGTCAAATTGATCTTTCTAAGATAGTAATCTGTCCTTTTCATTCCCTTATTCAATGAAGTCAAGTGTCTCCCTATTCCTCCCAGGATCAAATAGAAAATCTTCTGTTTGGCTTAAAAAGAAGAAAAAAAAAACAACTCTCCATAACCTGACTGCTTCCTACCTGGCTAGTTTTGTTACTTCTTCTCCTCTGTGAGCTAGCGACACTGAGCTCCTTGCTGCCCAATGGGTTGACACAACACATTGCAACTCCCATCTCTTGGTATTTCAACTGGCTTCCATGGATTCCTTCAAATCTCAGGTAAGGCTTTTCTGATCCTCCTCAATGCTCATATCTTCCCTTGAGACTACTCCAGATATATCCCTGCCCCCCATACCTGGCTGGCTAGCACAAGGACCACTCATTAAAAATAGTGAGCAATGCTCTCGCCATATAGATATTTATTCTCTTCCCTCCTTCCATTCTTCCTTTTCACCACTGTAAAAGATTGAACTTTGGAGTTGGGAAAGAAAGTCCTAGCCTAGTTGCTGAGGGGAATAAGAGACTCGTTAAATTCTCTTCCATACCTGTATAAGAATTCATCATGAATATACTTGTGGATACATACTGGGAGAGAGTGTTGGATTCAGTCAGAAAGAATTGGGCTCAAATAGCACCTCTTCCACATACTAGATGTGACAAGTCACTTCACTGAGCTTCAGGTTCCTCAATTATAAATGAAGGGCCTGGAATAGATCTCTTAGTTCTCTCTAAGCTAGCAGCCAAGGATTCAAAGGTCTTATGATTCTGATGATCAATAGGATAGAGATATGTTTGGTCCATTCCCTAGACATAATCGGATGAATTTATTCCCTGTATCCGGTTCTCCTCCTTCTTCCTTCTTTTTACTTCCTACCGCTCTAATATAACATCTATGCTAGAGGCAAGATTCCTTGATTTTTCCTCATGACTAGAAAGGGAAAGGACAAAGGGAGTAAGCATTTATTAAGCACCTACAGTGTGTCAAAAGCTTTGCTAAATGATTTACAAATATTATCTTACTTGAACCTCATAATGACCTGTTAGGTAAGTACTATTTTACAGTTGAGGAAACTGAGTCAGGAAGAGATTAAGGGACTTGCCCAGAATCACCCAGCTAGTAAGTATCTGAAACTGGAATTGAATTCAGGTCTTCCTGACTAAACCAAATGCTATATGCCATATACTACCTATTTGCCTAAAGAGGAACAGCTTTATCTGATACTGGTAAATGGGAGTCAGATGAACCTGGAATTAAATACAGGAGTGTCTCTGCCTCTTTAAAATAAAAGAATAAAAACTTTAAACTGCTGTAATTCAACCAACATTAGCTAACTAGGTACTTTAACTAAGGAACTGTGTTAAGGCTCTGGCATCCAATGATAAGGAGGGGGGAAATGGCACAGTCTCTGCCCTCATGGGGCTGACAATCTGCAAAGGAATAGGATCATAGATTTGGATGACATCTTTAGAGATCGCTTAGCCCCTAGCCCTTTTACTTTGAATGTGGGGAGGCAGAGACTTAGAGATGTGAAAGGGCTTGTCTCTGCCTCAGTCATTTAGGGAGCAAGTCACACATTTGGGATTAAAATCCTTATCTCTTGATTCAAAACCTATTAGATTTTCCATCATAACACACTTCTAGCAGATACTCCAAATGAAGTTATGTGAGTTACTTTGATTGTCACTTGTGCTCCTGACTGAAGTCTAGAACACTCCCCACTGCACCACACTGCCTTTCCCTAGCGTTGCCTAACATTTGTTTGCCAGTATCTGGGCTACAAGAGAGCATTCAAACACTTTATGGCTGCTTCCTGACATTGTGTTAATCATGATGCCCCTTACCTGGAAGAAGTAAGGATAGGGTTATTGCTAGGTGGGTAAGAAGAGAGTGGCTAGCTATTGAGGATCTGATGAGCCTGAACACCTAATGCTGTGGTTAGACTGCTCACATGCTCTTAAGGGAGCATTATTTAAAGGGGGGATGGGGAGGCAAGAATCTAAGCTTTTTTGTTCCATTTCTCCTTTCTCTGAGTAGTCTAATTTTCTCCAGGTGGAAAAAAGAGCTGCATCAAGTACATTGATTGATGGCCCCCTCTATTTGATTGCTTACGCTTCTTGTGATTTATGCTTCTCAATTTGCCTAAGCTAAGTTATTGAATTTTTGTACATTTTACCTATGTGGAAGCAGCGTGCGGTAAAATTGGCTTCATTTCTGTAATGACTGGTCAAATTGGTGCCAAGCATTGGCTTAGCTCTGGAAGGCTCCATGGAAACTAGGAAACTTCCTGAATGCAGCCTGTCAGATAACTCTTCCTTTTTCATATTTCAAGGGATAGGGAGTTTTCTGGGCTCTTAACTGGGAACAGGCTCACTCCCTGAACCAGAAGAAGAAGAAACAACAGGATGACCATTATCCTGACCCCAGCTCTTAAGCCTTAAAGCTGAAAACCACTTGGGGAGAAATTTTTGATGGCATACTTTTCTCCTTTTGTTGAAACATTTACAGAATTTCCCAGGTACTTCTCTTTCCCACCTACCCCCATTCCTCTCTTTTCTTTCTTTTTTTTTTTAATTACACAACCCTCAAATGTTGATAGGAATTATTTCTCTTTAAAGGTGACAAGGAGGTAGAAAATATGATCAAAGACCCCTTTGACTAGACGTTTGTTAGACTAACCGCCATGTTGCCCTGAAGTATTTTACTCTGTTATCTTGGCAATCGACTTGGTGCAATGCTAGACAGAAATCCATTTTCAGCAGATTTTTGAGTTAAAAGACCAGAAGGAAAGACCTGCATGTACAGTAAGTTTTGTGTGTGTGTTGTTTTTTTCATAAACAATGAAAAAGAAAAAAACAAGATTTAATTGCAAGTGCAATTTTCCTTCAAGGCTTTCAGGATCTCTATGATTATCAGCATATACTCATTTGTCACTGATGCAGAGACAAAAAACAACAACAACACACTGATAAATAAATTAAGGAAGGAAAGCCATTTTTAAGCACTTACTATGAGCAATGGGGAACACTCCTTTCCAAAGAGAGACAGTCTTAGTCCTCAGTAAACTTAACCTCTAATGGGGTTGTGGGGCGTGGGGGAATATTGAGGATGACATGAACAGCAGCTGCTTTTCACAGTTTCATGAAGTCAAATAATCCATCACCGCTTTGTTGATTTGGAGCTAGAAGGAATCTCGAAGGTTATTCAGACTAAACTCTTCATTTTAAGTTATTTGAAAATGCAAAAGTAGAGGCCAAGAGAGACTGAATGCCTTTTCTATGGACAGACCTGTCCCTTTTAAGCAAAATCACTCTTTTTTCCATTGTACTGTCAACTTGAAATCTGGAGACCCCAAGTCTGCCCCTGTCTCCTTGGAATTCACCCTGAGGGAAATCCCAGACTCAGCCTTTTTGACTGAACAATGGACTTTAAGGCACTTAAGGATCCCAGTCAAATTGGGACTATAGACTTAAATCAAATGTTGATAAAGATTGCTCTGATCATCTTTTGGTCTGTGTTTATTTTATATGCTTTGAGATCACACATAAAGTGGGCACGGAAATCCATTCTCACCATCCATCTTTTTCTTAGAGACAATGTATTTGACATATAGTGGTGGGAAAGTACAGGCTTTTTGATAGGAGACAATTTTTCCATATTTCATTCATTGTTCTTTTGTTAGCTTACTGTACCAAATCAGGGAGGGGTTGGGGGAAACTTAGAGACTATTCTAGTCTGTTTTTTGCAGGCACTTGTGCATGGGAATCTGAGTTAAAGTTTTAAAATCCTTAACATTAACTCACTATATGCTGGTTTGTTGTGAAGTGATTTCAGTGGAAGTTTCTGTATTATAACATATAAATGTGGGGTTTACTTAGGGGTTTGTGGGAGGTCTGGGGGTGGCCTTGCTATTAGCCTGTATTGTTTTTCTGTGTTTCCCTGGGGCTGAGTAAGGATACTGATTTCAATAATTTCAGTAAAAAGGATTGTTAGTGAGAAAAGAGTCACATAGAAGAAACTGAGTGAAACAACCATCTTTATGACATGCAGATTTCAGAACTAGTGATGAGCTGTGCTAGACATCACAAGCTTGATGGCTTCATATTTTTGATGATTTTTTCTTCTTTCTTTTTCTTCTTTATTATTGTAAGGATGGGATTTCGGCTGCGGGGAGAGCTGGAAGAGAGACTCACCATAGACTCTCTCTCTATCTCCCTTCTATCAAACATTCTTTACTGGCTCTCTTTATTCTTACATTATAAAATTTGGATTTCTGGAATGAGGTGGAGAGAGGGTCTATCTGGAAATGTGGTCAATGAGAAAAGAAATGAAGTAAAAAGAAATGTTTAAAAAAATATGTTATGACTTTAAAAGCCATACCCATTCCAGTTGATTCTTTCATCACAGGAACATGAGTCATCCAGGATCCATCAAATATTTTCCGGGTTGCTAGGAACTACCAGAATTTAGATTCTTTGAGTATAACCTTCAAGAACCCAGAATAATCTCTATGCAGCAATGAGGTATCTGAGTAAGACATTAGTATGTGATTAAAAATTCAATAATATAAGAATTATATTCTCTTGATTCAACAGATACATATTGTTATTACTATTATTGATTTTTGTTTTGTAATTTTGCTCTTGGCAGCTTTTGCAAACATAGCACTCCAAATTAACTTTTATGAATGAGCAAAGATCATAGAGATAATGGGGTAGGGGTGTAGATGTATGTCCAGTTCACCTAAGAGGGAACTGCTCATATGGAAGGCCCTGTGGAACTTGCTACTGAATGACAAGAGAATTGGGGTATGGATCAGAAGCCACTACAAATGTTCATACATAGAATATATCTGTACTTATGTGTAAATATTTACACATATAAAAGCAAATATAGGTATATAAGCTATCAAATATATGTCAACATATCAATTTATATCTATGTCTATATTTAATTGGGACAACTGGGTGCCACAATGGACTAGAGTCAGGAAGTTTCTTCTTCCTGAGTTCAAATCTGGCCTCTAACATTTATTAGCTGTATGATCTTAGGTAAGTCATTTAATCACTTTTGCCTTAATTTCCTCATTTGTAAAAACGAATTTGAGAAGTAAATGGCAATTCATTCTAATATCTCTGCCAAGCAAATCTCAGTTGGGGTCATGAAGAGTCAGACATAACTGAAAACAGAAATATATTTGATATATATCTAGATGGATCATTTTAATCTATTCATACATATCTCTTTCTCTCTCTCCTTATACATATATGCATATGTATATACATACACACATTTGATAATTTCTAGTTCTTGATATTTAGAAGCTAATTAAGTTTATTTAGTCTGTAGCTAATGCTTTTTTCAAGTACTTCTTAACCTTTCTTAAATTCTAAAAAGGATCCTTGTTAGTTTAACTTTTACCTTTCAATGACTGTCTAGTATATTGGAAAGTTCACTCAGAGATTCAAGACTCAAGAGTAAATTTTCTAAATTTACATTACCTATTTTACATGTGATTTATAAACTAATTACCTCGAGGAACCATCCAAAGTAAAACCAAAACCATTCTTGAGTTGGCAACGAGGGACCTCTAGGTTGAAGGCAATAATGGAGAATTGAACATCCTCTCATTTAAATCATCACATAGTGAACTTTAATATTTAAATAAAGTATTTAATTTTTAAACATGGCAATTATTCTAATGAAATGTAAATGAATATTAAAAACTACTGAGAGGCAGGAGATACCTTCTCTTGTCTCCAATGCGTGGCTCACACCCTCAGGATCTGAAATGATAGGTTGTATCAGGAAGATGGTCATTGCTAGTGGTAGGATTAGAGATAACAAATATAGTTAAATATTTATTTGCAAATCAGTGATGAGTCTTCAGATTTCCAGGAGATGAAACAATGCCTTTAAACAAATTAAGAACATTGGATCTAAGCCCATTTATTGTTCATGCATAATAGGAATATTTCTGTAGATACACAGTTCAGTTCTTAAGTAATTCAATCCAATCCAATCCAATTCATAAAGAATTTATTAAGCATCTACTACATATAAGTCATTGCATTGGACACAGAATAGAAACATAAGACAACCAACCAAGCAGAAACAAAAGTTCCTGTCCTGAAGGAAGTTATATTCAACAACACTGATTTATAAAGCACCTACCATATTCAAAACACATTAGAGGAAAAAGAAGCAGTCTCTTTCCTCCAGTGGTATGCATTCTTTTTGGCAGCTAGGTTGGTGAAGTGGAAAAGTATGGGGCCTGGAACCTAAAGGCCCTGAGTTCAAATTTGAGCTCATATACTTATTAGCTGTGTGACCTTAAGCAAATTACTTAACCTTTTTCTGCCTCAGTTTTTTCATCCATAAAATGAGGACAATAATAATACTGACCTCTTCCAGTTTTTAGGATTAAAAATTAGTCATTTTAATTAGCTTAGCATGGTGCCTGGTCCATAGTTGTTGTTCATCCTTTGTTTTCAAAGAAGATAATTATCATTAAAATGAATAATATCTTGCACATGAATTGGATTTTAGTGATGCAGATTCGTGCAGATTGTCAGCCTCACTGTCTCCTAGAGTCATTAAGCTCCAGTGGCAAGATAGAAGTCAGAATTATTGGCAGTGACCTGGGATGCATTGAAAGACCTTGGCATCTTTGATGTCTCCACTAACTCTAAGTACCTCCACAATGCTTCCTTCAGCCACCTTCATGGCCACTGGAACAAACTGTTCTCATCTGTATGTTGTCCCAAGTGAAATATTCCCAGGCTTGGGGTAAATATCCCCTTAGATCACTAACAAGCTTAAAGCCTATTAGATATTCTTAATCTGATTTAGCTGGCTTGCCAAAATGGTTTTCCTGGGGTTCAGCCCCTGCATATCCTACAGCTTCTTGGAGTCACAGGTGAGAGTTGAGTGACAGATGGATACTAAAGGTGGCAACATACCAACATGTATTACAACTATTATTGTTATTCCTGTCCTCTAGTAATCTGGGGGACCCCAAAGTCTCTGTTTATTTGGGATCTAGCAACCCCAATTTTAGTCAGCTTGGAAGATGGAGACTCCAAACTTGTCCTTGTTTCCCTGAGAATGCACCTCCAAGGGGATCTCAGACCACCAATTTCAGATTGAATAATAGAAGTTAAGATATTTAATGGTCTCATCAGGTGGAGTGAGCAGACTTTAATCAAATGCTTAATATCTTTTTGTAGCTTCTCTTATTGTATCCAAATCCTTTTCCCAGGTCGTCCAGCCCTTCACCAGATTTTTTCCCTTCAGTATCCTTGTAAGAATAGATGCCCTAGTCTCTGGTTATGGTTCCTTTCCCAAGCCTGTCAGTGTAGTTTGAACACTCCCATTTCCTTATAGCATTGATAATGTCCATCAAACATATTTCCCTTTCCCTCAGTTTCCTAAAAGGAATATAAGTTGCCCCAATTTTTTTATTACTCATAATAAATAAATAAACTCATAAAAATAATAATAAATTTTATTTATTACTTATCAATCTAGCATGGTCAGCACTCCCAGGAGTTGGTAGCCAGAGTGCCAGGGCCTTGGGCTCTGTGTGGAGGCCTAAAAAAAGAGTGCCAAACTCCTTTTCTGATTAAAGACATGGTTTTTCTGACTATTTAATAGTTCTATTTTTTTTTCCAGTTTAACATTGCTGAGGAAGGTAAAATGGTAATATCTAAGTATCATTTGTTATTTGAAGAGAGCAAGTCCAATAATAAATTGTGGGTTCAAGGAAAGCATCCTCTAGGAAACAGAATGTGAGCTAACCCTTGACAGAAATTATGTGTTCTAAGAGGCAGAGTTGAAAGAGAGAGATAAAGTACTACTATATGGAAGAACCTCAAAAGGAAGAGTTTGTCTGGAACTTAGACAAGAGAAGAAAATGTGAAATATCTGTGTGTGTGTGTGTGTGTGTGTGTGTGTGTACACCTATATCTGCATTTGATCTGTTGATCAAATGGATATATATATAAATATATGCTTATTATATATAAATATATGCTTATTATATATATATATATGCTTATTATATATATGCACACACACATATATAATTATTTGTTCATTAAATTCTATCATCTTAAATTCAAGCTCGAAGATAGACACTAAAGAACAGGACGCCATTTACCGAATCACTATACAGTAGCTACTATTTTCATTTTCAGTATATTTTGGAAATGGTGCTTTTTTCCCCCTGGTTGTTGATCCTTAAAAAAGCAATTGGTTTCCTTTGAAGAAATACACAATATTCTACTGCACTTCCATTTCCAGCTATTCTTTTCCATCTGTGACCCAGACACCTACCAGATTACCTCCCAGAAAAGCCTGGGTGGTTTCTATTCTGTGATTGATTTTTCCTTATTGTTTTCAAATTTTCCTTGCTTGCAGGAGTTAGGGTGAATTATCATACGGTGGCAAATAGACATTCAGGGTTCCAGGAGAAAGAATCAAGGGATTTGAAAGGAGCAAATTAATTTCCTCAAATTGGGGAGGGCTGTCAGGGTCAACTTTTTTAATAATGTGTAAATTTGGCTATTAGCTGAAATCTCTAATTTAATTCCTGCAAATGTATCATCTATTTATATCCCAGGATAGAAATTACTGGAGCTCAAAAATTTAAAGTTCAATCTTATAAAAGTTTTTTTCCAGACTTAGAAACACAACAATAATTACATTAATGGTATGCCAGTTTGAAGCACATTTTGGAGACCACACCCATGATTTCATTGACCTGAGGACTTCCACCCAAAGAACATCTTATGTTTGTGAAGAAGGGCAGGCTGAGCCCTTCTAGGGAATGGATGTAGGCACTGAACCCCTGGATTCACTGGTAAAAGACATTGTCATATATAAAACTTATCTCTATCAATGCAGGTTAGTTCTTTTTCTGCAACTTCTATTCTTAGAGGATTTCCTAGAGCTGTTCATTTTCCAAGATGTAAATTGACTAGCCCAAGGTCATATAGCTCATATGTGTTGGAGGCAGGGCTTGTGCCCAGGTTGGTCTGGCTTCTAGGTTAGTTGTCTGTGTCCTAAGCATGCTAGCTATTTTTCACTTGTAGGATGCCAGTTGCTTTGTTCACAGTAAGCCTAGAAGGTAAAATTATTGTCTTTACCTTGTGAATGACAAGTTGAGGCTCCATGT
>NC_058131.1:711872084-711899470 GCF_016433145.1 Gracilinanus agilis
GTCTTGGAGTCAATACTGTGTATTGGCTCCAAGGCAGAAGAGTGGTAAGGGTAGGCAATGGGGGTCAAGTGACTTGCCTAGGGTCACATGGGTAGGAAGTATCTGAAGTCAAATTTGAACCCAGGACCTCCCGTCTCTAGGCCTGACTCTCAATCCACTGAGCTACCCAGCTGCCCCTGCTTCTACTTGCTTCCATGTTAAAAGGTTGCTTCTATACAAATTACAAGTAGTGTGTGTATGGCATATAATATTTATATTATACACATGGTATACACACACACACATATATATGTATATATATATATATACATATATATATATATATACACACAGGAAAGTTATAGTCAACACACACAATCCATAAAAGTTTGGCATTTCATGATTGTGAGGACAAAGAGAAAGAAACATTTTGGAGAGAAGGAAGGCTTAAACTTTATGATCATCAAAACTGAATTTTAAAGAATGTATAGACTTTAAAATGCTTTAAACAGTGGCTAGCTGAATATGGTGGCTTATGCTGGTAACCCTTGCTAGTGAAAGGCTAAGGCTATTGAATCTTTTGTACTTGGGGGCTCTGAGCTAAAATAAGGCTGAAGCAGCTGTTCACACTTATTCCAGCACTAATGTGATGGGACAGCTAGGTGGTACAGTGGATAGAATACCAGGTCTGGGGTCAGGAAGTCTCATCTTCCTGAATTCAAATCTGGGCTTAGTTATTTACTAACTGTGTAACCCTAGAAAAATCACTCAAGCTCATTTCCCTCAATTTCCTCATGTGTAAAATGAGCTGGAGAAGGAAATGGCAAACCATTCCATTATCTTTGCAAAAAGAAAAGTTAAAACAAAATCCAAATGGACATGATTGAAATGGCTGAACAAAATGTTGTGAACCCCAAGAAATATGAGGTGACCAGGCTGCTTAGGAGAAGAAAATTAGGTCAGAAATAGAGCAGGTTAAGGCTTTTGTGTTGATCAAAAGTAGGATCAGGCCCATGAAGGACCTTGATGCTTCCAAATTGGGCAACAAAGGGAGACCCATTCTCAAAAAGAAAGCTAAAACAAATAGTAATAAGAAGTATATAAAGAAATGAATTCATTTTTAAGCATGTCTCTTTACTTCAGTCCCATGGTTCACAATATTTATTTTCAAAAAGGATTTTAGATGTACAATTTTTTCTACCCTTCTACCCCACACATGAATACACCACTCATTTTACAGAAGAAATGACAGAAGCTCAGAAAGGGCAAGGTATTTGCCTCAGGTAAGTAGTAGATTCTATGAATTTAAAAGACTTATTCTCTACTCCACTTAATGTTTTTTACCCTGAAATCTAAAGGTGTTCTACCTCTGCTCAAGGAAGTCCATAGATACATTTCAGAGTGTCTATAGATTTGGAAGGAAAAAAATCTTCATTTTAATTTTAATTTTCTTTTTTAAACTTGTATTTTATTCTTTTAAAGGACTATTAAGAATCTATGTCACAAAAAGTTATGAACTCTTGATTTAAAGGGTTTTCTTATCTGCATCTTTGAGCAACAATAATAATACCACGTCAATGTGAAAGATACTATGACTTTATCATTTCTTTTGATTAAGAGGTTGTTTCAAAAACCAAGGAAGTTAGTTCAACTTAATAAATATTTATTAAACATGTACTGTTTACAAAGCACCAATGGGAACAGAAAATGAAAAAAAATCCTAAGTAAATTTATTATATGGAGGGTTGATGCTTGATAAATAGTCAAGGGACTAGGGTTTTAATATTCATTTTTATCTTTACTGATAATGTGACCTCAGGCAAATTATTTACTATCACTGTGTCTCTGATTTCTTTTCCATAAAATTGGAGGCAGAGCAAAGGACTAAATGCTCTAAAAATAGCCTCTACCTTTAAATATTTTTTTGCTGAGGATCTCATATTCCAAGCCTTGTTGACCTGTATATATAAGAGATGTTCATTCCTATTACCTTGGTGGTCAGATATTGAAATTCTGAGATCATCTAGGGTTTGAGGCAATGAACTAGAGTAATGAAAGTATTCTAAGTATGCCTGGGCTTTTAGGAAAGACCTTTTGACACAAAGACCTATGATTTTATTAGTATAGGGAACTCCAGGTTGATGAAATTCCCTCTACCCAATTTCCCATATCCAGAATTCTGTCCTGCCTATCACCTCCATGTCCTGCACTCCTCACATACCTTCAAGACTCAACTCAAATATCACATTATGAAACAGGTCCTTCCCAGCATCTCCACTACCAAAGCTTTGTCTCTGAAATGGACTCCCAATCTTATATATCATATACATCTTACATGTATACTGTTGCTTACCTACTATCTCCATCCTAATGGTTATCTTTAAGAAGATAGTCTAAAGACATTGTCTTTTGGAGATAGTCTTCTGACTGGGGAGAGTCTCTGAGGGAGCTTTGCTGGAGACTGTGGTTTGGATCATGGGCTTGGAGCTCAGCTTCAACTTAAGAATCTGAATAATGTACTACTTTTGTGGGTGAGTGAAAGGCTGACTCCCTTCCTGGTTTCCTAAGAGACTAGCTTCCATCTTGGAGGAGGTCTAGTGATGACTAGTATAGGTATTTTCTCTAACCTCTTTCACATTTCTCTATTTTATTGTTTCCTTTCTATTTATTTTCTAATAAACTTCTGACTTGAGATATAATAATTCTGGCGACCATGTTTTTTCATATAATTTAAGTCCATCCATTAAATGTAACCTTTACATTCCTAGAGGGAAGGGCCGTTTTAACCTTTAGTTGTATCCCCAGAACTTAGCATCATACCTGGCACATAGTAGCTGCTTTAATAAATGTATACTGATGATGCTGAGAAAGAGATTGGTAACTTTTCCACAATGATTAAAATACTCAGAGGCAAAATGATTTGCCTAGGGTAACATAATCAGTGTATAGGCAGGCCTTTAACACAGGTCTTCCTGACTTTGAATCTAGAAAAGTATAAGAAAAATATGGAAAAGTAAGATGGTGCCATATTTTAATGGGCCTTGAATGGCAATTATATCATTAGGTTTTTTTTTTTTCATTCCTGACCTTCAGTAACAATCCATATCAGATCTACCCACTTGATCTGATTGTATTTCTTTGTGGAAACTCTGGGGGAAAAAAGGATTGCACTAGAGGTATTTCTGAGATATTTCTTCATTATTATCTTTCTCTGCTCCTTTTTCATGACTTGAAAATTACCTTGGGCCTTTTCTCGTTGGCCAGGAGAGTGGGGCATATGTTCGAGGGTCCTTTGAAATTGGAAAAACTTTCTCATCATTGCTCTGATGATAGATTGGTTAGATATCTGTAGTCCAAGGATCAACCTGAATAAATCCAAAGAAGTTGATCAACAAGTTGGCTGCAGTTTGATAAGTGAACTTAGGAGGTATGTCAGTTCTTGAAGACTGTCTCTTAACAAATATCACATGTCCTTGGCATATCTGCAAAGTTTTACCATTTGGGGGTTTCTTTAGTTGCTGTTGAATGTAATTTAATGAAGTCAAAGGAAATATATTCCTATTTTTAAAAGTTTACCATGTATAGCAAAAGAAAAAGGTTATTGAGTGAATAATTGTGCCTTAGAGTTGGAAACATGGAAAAAATTCCCATTATTTTGCATATCAGCAGTCACAATCTGTTACGTAAACTGATTATTTTTCTCTTACATCCATTGAAGGCAGAAGTATGGACCCAAATTCTATTATCAAGAAGACATGTAGAGAGCCATTGGAGAAACAGGGTCAAAATTAGGGCCTGTTATCTGGATTCCCTACGTGACCAATCCAGGCTGAGGCAGTCTTTGTGTTTGGTCCTGGTCACCTGAGCCCTGAAAAGCTCTGGTACCAGCAGGTAGGTTAATCCAAAAACAACTTGACCCCTCCAGGAGGCTATTAGGAGTTATTTAGAGAAATAGAGTCTGTAATAGATGTTTTATCTGGATCCCATTACAAAATCATTGGCAAGTAAAACTGTGTGTATGATTTTTCTGCACTGCATGTCAGATGCAGATAGAATGGGCCATCTAAGATAAAAATCTGAGACTCCTCTTTTGACTCATTTTCAGATCCCCACCTCTTCTCAATATTCTTATTGGAAAGCTTTGAGTCCTCAGCAGACCAGCAGCTACTGAGTTAACAATTTCTCTCCTTGATAATTAAGAAGCCTGAACTCTAAAAAATAATACTTAGATAAGACTGGAGATAGACAATCTAGTCCAGACTTTATCTGACCAGGTGCAGTCCTGTAAATCAAGGCAGAATGCAATTAGTAAAAATCTCTATGAAATATATTTCTGCTCCCAGAATTAACCCCCTACTAATTGGTGGTTAGAATTTGGCCCTTGCCCTTGTACCTATCTCTCTACTTTTTAGACTTTAATGGGTTCTGTATGATTTGTAACCCCTTCACAGCTGTGACTCTTTCTTTGTGTTCTTTGTTTGAAACCAGTATAAAATAAACCCCAAACTCCATAGTGGTTAGATCAGCCATGGGCTAAATAATTAGTCTGGCTGTTCTCTTTTTCTGTTCCCTGTCTTTTCAATCTAACTCCATTAAATGCTACTCAGGACCCCTAACATATAGAGCTGGCTCTCTATAAAGATATGACAGAGAGTCATAAATAATTAGGACAAGAGGTGAGGACAGTCAGAGTTACTTGTAGATAGAACATGTACAAAGTAGGGTAAGGAAGTTAGTTATAAAGTTATTATAATATTTTAGCTGTAGGGTTAAGATTTAGTATAGGAAGTTCTTAAAGATATTTTATTTGATAAGAATAGAATTTAAACTGCGTATGAAGAATAGTTTTCTTTGACAAAGGTTTTTTGTGAAAGCTATGGCTAACGTTGTGTTCAATGGAAGATCTTATAGTTTTAATGTTATTCTAGTATATTTATAGTCATAGACAGAGAGATGTCTGTATTAGGTTAGTGTTGTAACAATAGTTAGCAATAGCATGAAGAATAATGTTTTAGGAAGTTGTAATTTGGTTTATTGAATTATTGAATATGAAACTTTGTAATTGTTATGGAAACACTATCCTTACCCTATATCTTTCCTGGAGAAAATCAGAGTTAAGGATAGGAAGGTGGTAATAGCATAGCATAGAGTAGGCAGAGTTTTTTTTTTTTATTTTGGGGGTATTATTGAATAAGATAGATTTATCATAGGTAAGTACCAACGTTCATGACATTGAACTAGGCTAGTTTGGGATGTCATGAAAGGGGACAACTGTGAGGAGAAATTTAGGGAAAGAGAGTCAGGGTTGCAGCAAAGGGAGTGGAATTCAATGAACTGTGCACACAGGGGTAAACCTGTTTGGAGTCTGGAAGGAGGGGCCCTGGAGATTCTAACTAACAGGCTGGAGGAGTTGGTTTGAGGCTTGAGAGCTGAAGCCAGCTCTGAGACTCAGCTCTGAGCTCCTGCAGATCTCTAACCTTTCCAAAACCCTGCTCTGGTTCTATCATCATCTGAAAGCTGCTGCCTGATTTATCTCTGCTATTTGTATAAAAAGATCTAACCTGAGAAGAGAAGTTGATTGAACTGCTTAAGGTAGCCTCTTAGGGCCTTCCTCTCAGGGGTAAACCAAATCACTTCAATTCCAGTTACCTGAGCTACAAGTCTATTTCTTTTTTTTAAATCCTTACCTTCTGTCTTGGAATCAACACTCTGTATTGATTCCAAGGAAGAAGAGTGGTAAGAGCTAGGCAATGGGGGTCAAGTGACTTGCATAGGGTCACATAGCTTGGAAGTGTCTGAGGCCAGATTTGAATCCAGGACCTCCCATCTCTGGGCCTGGCTCTCAATCAACTGAGACAACTTGCTGCCCCCTACAAGTCTATTTCTAACAGACTCTAAAACCTTTGTGGGTTTTAGTTAGGGTTAGATAGATAGCAAAGCGATTGGTAGACAGAGAGAATAGAGAGAATAGGTCAAGCAAAGCTGGACAAAAAAGAGACTTCACTGAGAAGTCAGAAGGGGATCTCAAGGTAGACATTTTTAGCAATTACAGACTCATCCTCAACCCACCTACCTAATACCCTTTCCTGATATCTTCCTGAATAAACCCTTGTTATTTAACATGCAGGCAGATATATCTATATTGGCCTAGGGCTGAGAGTGATGCCATCTTTGCTCTTAGCCATTGGAGAGAACAGCCCTGTTTTTCTAGGCCTGTCAAATCCTAGCCACCCATTACAACTATTGTTACAGGGTCTCTCTCCCCCATAACAGTTGGAATTCTTTTTCCTCTTATTTGTGAAAAAAATTTTCTTGCAAGATATTTTTGATGTGATCTATTTTATGAAAATAAGGATGGGTACACTGAAAACATTTATGAAAACAGCAAATTCAAAAGTTGTTTTTTCAAAAAATCATATACATTAACAATAATCATTTGGTAATATTCATAGAAGAGCATTGGAAAGAATGGTCATTAGCATTTAAAAGGTACATTAAATGTATTTCAGAGTTTTTTCTTTTAAATTTTATTTAATTCATTTATTAAAAGAATTTTCCCATGGTTACATGATTCATGTTCTTTCCCTCCCCTCCTCCTACCCCCTCCCATAGCCAATGCACAATTCCACTACATTTTACATGTCATTGATCAAGACCTATTTCCATATTATTAATATTTGGATTTGGGTGATCTCTTAGAGTCTACATTCCCAATCATATCCCCATTGAACCATGTGATCAAACAGTTGTTTTTCTTCTGTGCTTCTATTGCCACAGTTCTTCCTCTGGATGTGGATACATTCTTTCTCATAAGTTCCTCAGAATTGTTCAGGGTCATTGCATTGCTGCTAGTAGAAAAGTCCATTTGATTTTACTACACTGCATCAGTCTCTGTGTACAAGGTTCTCCTGGTTCTGTTCCTTTCACTCTGCATCAATTCCTGGAGATCATTCCATTTCACATGGAATCATTATTCCTTTGAGCACAATAGTATTCCATCACCAATAGATACCACAATTTGTTCAGCCATTCCCCAATTGGAGGGCATTCCTTCATTTTCCAGTTTTTTGCCACCACAAAGAGCATGGCTACAAATATTTTTGTATAAGTCTTTTTCCTTATTATCTCTTTAGGGTATAAATCTAACAGTGGTATGGCAGGATTAAAGGGCAGGTAGTCATTTAGAGCTCTTTGGGCATAGTTCCAAATTGCAGAGATTCTGATATGTTATGGTTTACTAAGAGTATAAAGGAAATTATTTCCACACTAATAATGAACTTTGTTGAGGACTCAAATAAAGTTATGGCAAGTGCTCAAGAGAAAATATAACCAAAATAGATCTCCAGAGTTGCTTTCAAAACAGAATGGTACAAATGAGAACAGTAGCTGTGCAGTAAGTGAACTTGAGTTCCAGTCTTACCTCTGACACTTCTTAGTGTGACCTTCTTACCTCTATGGACCACATTTTTCTCAGCTTTAAAATGATACAGTTGGATAACATGGCCTCTGAGGATGCTTCCAGTTTTAGGTTTGTGACCATCTCATCCTATGATGCTGAAAAGATGGAGTCAGATCTGAAAGGGATTGACGTGGCCAACTAGTCCAATCTAGCCACAAAAAGATTCTCAATACAATATTTTTGATAAGTGGACCAGAAAGCCTCCACCTAAAGGTCTATAAGAAGGAATCCATCATGTCTTAGGGCAACTCTTTCTAATCTTGGATAGATTTTTTTTCCCTATTGAGTAAATTGATCTCTGATATTTTCCCCCTGGCTTTGCTCTTACATATAAGCTCTTCTGTTTGGATGTTTATACCCTTTCCTTTATAACCCAGCCCCTTCCTACCTTTCCAGTATTCTTATACTTCACTGACACTGCTTTTCTTGATGTTCCTCATAAAATAAATTTCACCTCCTGACTTTGAACCTTTTCATTGGCTGTCCAGATGCTAGGAATTTTCTCTCTCCTTACCTTTGTCTCTTAGTTTCCCTGACTTTCTTTAAGTCCCAGCTAAAATCTTAACTTTCTATGAGAAACATTTTTCTCTTCCCTTAATTCTAATGACTTACATCTGTTGCTTATCTCTAATTTATTCCATGTGATTGTAATTTATACAGTCATTTGCATATTGTTTTCTCTAATACCTTGCAAGCTTTTTGAAATCATGAACTTTTAAATTTTCTTTTGTATTCCCAGGACTTAGATCAGTGCCTGGCACTTAATAGTAGTTTAGCAAAATCTTGGTGACTTGATTGTCCCCAATCCAATAACTTTGTTATTCATTTTATATGTATATATATATATGTATATATATATGTATAAATAACATTTGTTGTATATTAATGCCTTCTTCTGTGACCTACTATATGAGTTTGGCTCCAACCACGTTGCCTTTTTGTTCCCAACCCTATTCTCACCAGATACCTTGGTATTGTTCCTTTATGTTCTTCATTTATCATTCCTTCAAATTTCACAACCACAATACACCTCCCTGGCCAATACTCACTCCCCTTTATGTCTTATCCTTTTCAATGGAATGTGAACTCCTCAGAGGATTTGGTTTCTATCCTTCTCAATATTTAATAAATATCTGTTATTTTATCCCTTAATTTCTTCATGTCATGCCTTTGCACTGACTGATCCGTATACTGGAATATCTTCCCTCTTCCTCTTAGAATCTTCTTTCTTTTCAAAACTGAGATCTTCTACATAAAATCTTTCCTTATCCTGCCCATCCCTCAGCTTTTGATACCATTCCCCACATATTACCTTCTACTTATTGCCTATATTATTATAGTCCACATTTATATGTATTATCATGTAAATTTATGTTTTTTTCTCATAGAATATAAACTCCTTGAGGGCTGGTATTGTCATACTTTTATCTTCCTATTTCAATTTGTCTAGAAGGTTGAAGAAGAAATTCTTTCAGACTTAGACATTAGGCAAATAGGGTATGAGGAGCCTTCCATTGCTGAGATTACATAAATCTCCTTTTCCCAATGCTGTGGCCTTCTTGGGTAAAAAAAAAAGTGGGGTAACTGTTTTGATACATGTTGTACATAATCTCGGCTGTCTCCTATCTCCATTTCTTTTCTGTCTACTTTTTATTGCTTTGAGATCTGTAGGAAGCTCAGGACAATCCTTGCTGAATGATACTTCAGTTGGAAAGCCACTTGTGACTCTCCTTATTCTCTGTGTTTTTCATCTCAGGTAGGTGTAATATAACAACTTCAGATGTGGGAGCAATCATCATGCTAATCTCTTCCTCTGATTTTAAATCAGATACATTTTAGATCCATCTAAACCTGTTTTCCTCGCTTCCTGTGAAGAAATACACAGGAAATAAAAAATTTCAAAAACAAACAGGAATAAATGTATTATCATTTCTTGGAAAAGTCTTAAAACAGATGTTGATTTTTTCATGAGTCATATTGTCTAGCTCCTTGTCTCAAGTAGTTCTCAGAAGAATGATCCTCAAGGTTGGTCCATTCTCATAACTCATGATGGGAAGACTTTAGTGGTATCTGCTTTGGGAACAGAAAGAGGGTTCATTACAAAACAGAAGAATGTACATTGGTCTTCAGTTCAACCTTATCTGATGAGGCAAATTACATTTTCTTTTCCTAAGAAATTACTTTTGGAGTCCAAAGGGGTTTGGTCTTTTATAATTGAAAACTGAAATGTTTCAATGGTGCTATTCTCAAACAGGAAAGGTTGAATTGAATATTTACTTGCCGAATTTTTTAAATGGAAAACATCCCTTTGCTCCCAATTTTGATACAAAATTATTAGAGCTTTCAGATGATTCCTGGCAGGGCCAAATTGGAAGAGTAGTGTTGGGGGGAGTGAAAGAAACATGTTTCTGGTTGCATCAGTTGAAGCCTTGGACATAAGCCATTAGCAACAAGGAACAAGTTGGTCTCAGAATCTTTGGCCCCTGTCTCATTTAAATGGGAAAATATGTGCTAAAAGCAGTGTGGGGATTATTCAAGGAAGCAAAGACTTTTGGTTGATATTTGTCAAATTTTGTTTTGTAGAATTGAAAGCTTAATATATGAGTTACAAACATATCAATCATGTCTTCAGATTGACAGTGTGTTCCAATAAAAAAAAATAGACTACCCACAGGGAATAATAGCAAGAATTCCAACTATGAATGGCAACTGAGCACAATGGAAAGAGAGTTGGATTTAGCCTCAGAAAACCTAGGTTTAAAACCAACTTTGTGACCTCCCTCATTCTCAGTTTCATTATCTGGAAAATGGGACGGTTGGATAATATGTCCTTTAAAATTCCTTCCTGTTCTAAAACTCATGATGTTAGTAAGGATAAATGTTAAAAGCCTGGTTACTATTTCTCTTTGTAGCATGTTATGAATATTTTCTTAAAATTTGTGAGAGGGAGCAGCTAAGTGGCTCAGTGGATTGAAATCCAGGTCCAGTGATGGGAGGTTGTGGGCTCAAATATGACATCAGACACTTCCTTGGTTTGCAGCCCTGGGCAATTCATTTAACTCCTATTGCCTAGCCCTTATCCAGTCTTCCACCTTGGAACCAATACATAGTATTGATTCTAAGATGGGGGAGGCAAGGGCTTAAAAATAATGAGAATACATTCCCAAACAAAGCATGGTGGAAAAATGAAACAAAGCAATTGATAATGGGTGTTCACTACTTATAAATTAATGTTGACGCAGAAAAGCTCCTAAAAGTGTGCTTAGAAGAATTAAAGTGGGATAAATGATAGAGAAAGGGAAGACAAATATGGTATTTGAATCCTCTGGGAGGGAGAATTGAAATAGTTTTAGGAAGAAACAAAGTCAAAGAGATGACATTAAGGAAAGGGGAAAGAAAGAAATAGAACATAAACCTCCATGATGACCTAGAGATTATGTGAACAACTTGAATCACTGAGATGAATTACTAGAGGATGAACAAATGATAATGAGAAACTCTTACATTCCATCTATCAATAAGAGATGAAAATTTCATATAGAAAATTAGCATACAAAATTTAACTAAAAGGAAATAAGAAAAATAAGTCCCTGAAGATATAATGGGGTGGGGACATATGCTAAACTAAGGAAGAAAAAAGATGCAAGTGGCTTGAAAACTGAATTTGGGACAGAATTTATTTAGCCTCACTTAGCATCCAAAAGTCCTTGTCTGGAATTCTGGAGAACTGGGTTCATACACTCTCTCCAACACATAAATTACTACATCCTTGGATTTATGTCTCCTCACTCTCTTTTTACCCAGCTTATTCACCTGTAAAATGAATGGATGATCTTCAATATTCTTAAAAATCTATACATTTTTTAAAAGTGAATTCTAACTGGTAAACTGCTAAACTCTTTGTTTTCATGCAGCCAGTAATACTTATCCATTTGCTCTCATCTATGGATGTCTGTCTTTCTACTCATTAATGTATTACCCTCTGCCCTAGCAAGAGAAGCCCTTGAGGCTTTAAAAAAAAACTGTCTGCTCTTTGATCCAGCCATAGCACTGCTGGGTTTACAGCCCAAAGAGATTATAAGGAAAAAGACATGTACAAAAATATTTATGGCCATGCTCTCTATAGTGGTAAAAAACTGGAAAACAAGGGTATGTCCTTCACTTGGGGAATGGCTGAACAAATTGTGGTATCTGCTGGTGATGGGATACTATTGTGCTTAAAGGAATAACGAACTGGAGGAATTCCATGTGAACTGGAATGACCTCTAGGAATTGATGCAGAGTGAAAGGAACAGAACCAGGAGAACATTGTACACGGAGACTGATACACTGTGTACAATCAAATGTAATGGACTTTTCTACTAGCAGCAATGCAATGATCCAGGACAATTCTGAGGGACTTATGGAAAAGAACATTCCCCATATCCAGAGGAAGAAGTGTGGCAACAGAAGCACAGAAGAAAAACAACTGCTTAAACACATGGGTTTATGCAGATATGATTTGGGATGAGGACTCTAAACAACCACCCCAGTGCAAATATCAATAATATGGAAATAAGTCTTGATCAATGACACATGTAAAAACCAGTAGAATGAGCATCGGCTAAAGGGAGTGGGGAGGGAGAGTAAAAACATGAATCATGTAATCATGGAAAATTTTTCTAAAAAAAAAAAAAAAAAGACAAGCCCTTGAATGGGGGTTAACTAAACTCTTCAGTCAAGTGCCTTTTCTGGTTATTGGCTCTAGAGTTAGAAGATCTGAATTAAAGCCTTCCCTCTGACACTTGGTACATATGTGACCTTAAGGAAATCATTGAACACCTCTGGGCCTCAGTTTCCTTATTTGTCAAATAAAAGGATTGGTTAAGGAGACTTCAGAAGTACTTTCTAGATCTAGATCTAAAATCCTCTTTGTGGCCTGTCAAACCTAGCTCACTTTTCTTATTGATTTTTGGATTTGTGCTGCCTTCTCACACTTTTGCACATCTACCCCTACAGAAATGATGTTTTGATTCTGATATTTGCTTGATTCTAGACTTAATTGTACCCCCTTGTGCATTAGTAAAATGAAGATTTTGCTACTGCTCCAGACTGGTGATGTCTTCCTCTTTTCCCATCACTGAGTTCTTTGGATTTGATATTTGCAAATAAGAGAGAATAACCCTGTTTCTGATCATGTGTCTATTTGAGTAATGAAGTGCAGGATAAATCAAAGGGGGTGGTGGTGGAATGAACATATTTCTTGACTAACATTGCTATTTTAATTTTATTTTTTGAATCATATTGTTCAAAATGGTTGAACCACTTGTCCTTGTAGAAGAACCTATATCATAATGGTTCAGAATATTAGATACCCAGTTAAGAGGTTATAAGGTCATTAAAAAGATGAAAATAAAACAAACAAAATATAACAGAAAAATAATAGTAAAAACAACAAAAACAACCAAGAAGAATAAATGTTAGTCCTATTATGGAAAAAAATGTCTATATAGAGTAAGAAAAAAATGAATAGCTGAGAGGAGAAAAAAAGGTTTATTGAGAAGGATACTGAGATGCAAAGATAGAATTCCAGGTTGAGTTATTCAAAAGCAGTGGAATTCTGCCAAATATCATGAGTCTGAGCTAGTTAGCTTGTTCAGGGGTAGGTAAAAAAATATTAAGGGTCACACAGATGGGGAACTTAAAAATATGGTACAGCAAAAGGAAAAATACATCTATAAGTTTCAGAAAGGACTAAAACAAACAGGAAAAATCACTGAATCACAATAAAAGAGCTTTGAATGCTTAAAAAGCTAATTGTTTCAATTTTGGAGCCGTTTTATATCATTGATGGTCAATCAATGAATAATCATTTAGTCAGCTATTAAGCTATTTTCTAGGGATAGAAATACAATGAATGATATATTTCCTCCTCTTGAGGTCACCTTTCATAGTGGTGTCAATAAGTACCTAATAGAGTATATAAAATGCTTGCTAATTCATTGTCAAGTCCAAGTCAGTCCTTGAAGAGAATTAGCCAAGGCTCTCAAGGAAAGGCAAGTGGGAATATCTGGTTTGAATGTTGAAGTCCAGAGCATTTTCTTCCATATAGTATGAGAATAATAAATGGTTTTTTAAATTATATTAGATTTAACTAAACTGAATTGAATTGAAAGTGTGCAGGAGACACTCCTGAAATTTCTCAACAGAGTCATATGAAAGATCAGAACTCTATTTCAAAAAAATATTCTAATGGCTTCAAAAGTATCATTCTGAACAATCAAAAACCACTTCAGATATTAAAATATCCTCACAAAGTACTCATGGAAACATTCAGGTGCAGTCAGGCACTTAGGATAAGTGCGCCTCAAAGCTGTACGTCTCTGTTCAATCTTCCTCAATGATGGAAAATTGAGTTCAAAGTAGAGGATTTGATACATGATTCTTGGGTCACATTTTTAAGGTCATAACACATCATCACCAATCTTTTCCCTTCTTCTTTAAACTTTGTTTCTTGACTCTAAAGCAAGACAGGTTTTGGCAACAGAACACACATCAGTAACCAAATGAACACAGAGCTGTGCTAAGAACTAGTGATGGGTTTCAAGAAAGGGAGAACCCACAGCAACCAAAAAGGAAAAATCCATTACATCAGAATCAAAAGGTTCCTAGAGACCTCTTTAGATATTCTCTTCCCTATTTTTCCACCTAGGGCCCTCTGACTCTACAAAGCATGGCCTGTTCATACAGTGGTGGTTGGTTGGTTGGTTGTCAATCTTTATACTTGAAAAGGACCAAAATGACATCACTGGATGATGTCTTTTGACTTGTACATGAATTAAATTTAAGTGAGACAAATTGTACAAAGTTGTTGGTCTTACTCCCTCCTCCAGAGTCATTAAAGTCCACTGGCAAGGTAAAAGTCAAGATGACTAATGATAGCTTGTAATTTAGGGGGTACATTGGCATTCTTGATCTCTAATCAAGCTCTAAGAGCTTCACAGTGCCTGTTTCCACCATTTTTATGGTGTTTGGAACAAATTATTCTCATCTGCCCTTTCCAAGGGGGAAGTCTTCTCACGCCTGGAGAAAACATCTCTCTAACTCAACAATGGGTTTGAGGATTGTGGGTTACCCTCAACCTGGTTAAATCTGCCTGCTGAAATGGTTTACCATGTATAGTCACTGCATATGATGCAGCATTTTTGAGCCATAGGTTGGATACCAAAGGAGGAAAACAACCCCGGAAAAGGCTCACAAGTCCTCACAACAGAAGTACCAGTCTTTCTTGAACACCCTGTATACCTCTCCTTGCAATGGTCCACCAGCACTGAAGACAATATGAAACTAGCTTTAATGCTGGCTCTATCTAAAGTGAGTGTGGGTGGATCTGCTGGAGCTCATCTCTGGCATATTGCTTTAGCTATATTATTTCATTCATTTTTTAAAGTACTTCTAAAATTTTGCCTCTCTTTTAAGGCTTTTGGAGTGGATCCATGATAGCTTTAAAAGAGTTATAGACTCTAGGGTAAGATAAACAAAGATTTAAGTAACTCCTCTGACTCTCTCTCTGAAAGTCCTTTATACTCTCTGATAATCAGTTTCCTAGTCTGCAAAATGGAGAAATATTATCCACAGTACCACTTATTTAGGAAAATCGAAAACTTGTGAGGATCAAATGAGAAGATGCCTCTAAAGAACTTTTAAAACCTTGAAACAGGGGGGGCAGCTGGGTAGCTCAGTGGATTGAGAGCCAGGCCTAGAGATGGGAGGTCCTAGGTTCAAATCTGGCCTCAGACACTTCCCAGCTGTGTGACCCTGGGCAAGTCACTTGACCCCCATTGCCTAGCCCTTACCACTCTTCTGCCTTGGGGCCAATACACAGTATTGACTCCAAGACAGAAGGTAAGAGTTTTTAAAAAAGCTAAGAAAACAACAACCTTGAAACAGTAGTTAAAGGTCATATTTAAGATCTTCTACTCTTCCTGGAGCCCTGGGGAAGGAGACAGTGATTTCATATATATTATTGATGAAAACTACAGGTTGGTATCAGAGCATGAATATTGTTTAGTCATTGATGTGGCTTGACATAGAATCACAGAATATCAGAATTGGAAGGGATCTTAGGGGCCATGAAGTTCAACCTAAATAAGAATAAAAGTGTTCCCTGAAATATATCCAATGAGTAGTCATTCACTCTTTGCTTAAAGACCACTACTGAAGCTACTCATTACTTTCAAAGGCACTTCATTCCATTTTTTGGATAAATTTAATGTGAGACAAGGAGGTTGTGCAGTGGATAGAGTGTCAAGCTTGGACTCAAAAAGACTCAGCTTCTTGAGTTCCACTCTGAAGTCAGAAACTGACTACCTGTGTGACTCTGGAAATCACATAACCTTATTTGTCTCAGTTTCCTCATCTGTAAAATGAGCTGAAGGCAACAGCAAACCACCCAGTGTCTTTGCTAGGAAAAACTCAAATGGGATTGTAAAGAGTTGGAGATGATTGAATAATTAGATCTATCCAATTACAAGAAGCTCCCTGCCTTAGAACAAAATTAAATTCGCTTCTTTCTAGGTTCTTCTCATTGTCATTAACTCTACCTTCTAGAATCATATGGAAAAAATAGCAAAAGCTGACACATATATAATGGAAAGTACTTTACAAATTTTATCTCGTTTCCAGGGATATGACAGAACCAGCTCAATCTGGCTCAGGGGAGTCAATTATTAAATTTTCATTGTGAGCATTTACACCTCAGGGATCAGCAATACCAACAACAGGGCTTGATTTAAGTTTTGTTGGTTGTCTAGACTTTAAAAAGTGATGGGAAAAATGGTAAATGTAGATTAAACTAAAAAGTGTCTAATGTGCACAGTTTTTGTTTTTGAGAGGCTATTAAACATGTGCCACCATGCTGCTTCATTTAACCCTTACAATCCCTCTGTGTACTAGTGGCTATTGTTTTCTTTATCTTAGAGTAAAGGAATTTGACATTCAGAGAGATTAAGTAATTTGCTCAGAGTAGCACAGCTGATAAGTGTTTTGGAAGGACTTCAAACCCAGGTCTTCCTGATTCCAAGCCTATCCACTTATTGTTACAGGAATTTAAGAGTATATTCAAGTTGAATGGAAGAGATGGTATATTTTCTAGGACCTACATCACCCTATTTAATGATACCAAATTTAAAAGTAATATGATAAATAAATGGGCCCAAGCAATGTTCACTGATAATTCAAGAGAACCTTTGTTCTAATGAGCTCGTTTTTTTTAGACTCTACCTCCTAGTCTTGGATCTGTCTTTGTAATTAGACCAGGTCTTGCTGCTGTGTCAGAAATATTTCTCTAACATTTTAATACTTTTTAAATTTGTGGCTCTCAACCTGATAATAGCATCCTATTGTGTCCAAAATAGATATATTTAAAAAAAAACAGTCACTGCAACATAGATGTTTAGCATAAATGGTGTCATATTAGATGGTGGCACAGGGATTATCATTCTATGTTGATATGATGAAGACCTCTCAGAAAAAGAAGATGACTGGCTATTTCTTAAAACAGTTTAGCACCCATATACCATCTACCAAAAGAAGTAAAAATGGGTAGAACAAGTAATCAATTAATAAAATTCATGTGTCTACAGTGAGATGAGGTCACTTACTCTTGGCAGAAAATGGCTAAAGCAAAGGTTTGGTCTTAGATCTTTGGTGATTGTATTTCAGATCAAATATGGTTATAAATCAAATCTCCATTTATTGGGTCTTCTCACCAAATGGAAAATTTCTATCTTGATAGAAATGTTATTGCATTTATAAGGGAGATTTTTAATAACAGCAAGATCTAATTCTATCAAAGAAACACCCTCAGTGGTACGGAAACTGGTAGATAGCAGAGGTTCCCATGATTGAGTTAAGAGGTCAGATCTGGCTAGTCTGTAGGCAGTCATCCTAAGGAATCAAGATTTACACCATGAGCTTCTGGTGGAAAGATAGAGCAGCTAGGGTCATGCAGCAGGAAAGAAGGGACAAACATCTCAGTAGTGTGAGATTCTTGACCCATTACAGGTTATTTGCACCCCCACATACTATATTCTGAATTGTGCAAAAAGATCAACAGGTCGGGTCATGGTATACCAGCCCTGAAGGCAGTGAGAAAGTAGCTTAAATTTCTGCTCACACATAGACACACATTCAAACATTGTATAGGCTGAGTCATATTTTTCTGACCCCACATCTGTATTTAACAAAAAGTCAACCAAAGAATTAAAATACATGCCCGAAGATGGGTGACTCCTCCCTATGTGTGTGTCTCTAATTTTCTTTCTGTGTCTGTCTCTATATTTCTGTGCCTTTCTATGTCTCTGTGTCTGTGATTCTGTCTTTGTCTTTCACTCTCAGTCTCTCATTCCCTTCCCTCCTTTTCTCACATCTCTCCTTCTCGCTTTCCCTTCTCAGTCTCCCTTTCCCTCTCCCATCTCTTTCTTTTCCTCTCTCCCATTATCCCTCCCTTCCTTTCTCTTCCTCTTCCTTTTTCTTTCCTTTTTCGTAATCAGGAATGGAACTATGGAAGCTCTCCTGCTGTCATGATAGAACTCTAGAAAAGAAGCTGAGGTACAGTAGCAAATAGAACACAGCCCTTAATGTCCAACAGAAGGCTGAAACAATGTGAACAATAGTGTCAGATGATAATAAATGGTTTTCTAATGTGGGTCGGTGGGGGGAGAGGAGAAGAAAACATAGCTGAACAAGGACAAATAGCCAAAAGAGCTGTGAACATATGTGATGGAGAGATAATGAGAACCATAATAGCTAGGAATAAAGTTGATGAGGATGAATCAATGCACCTCCCTTGATCAGGGAAATCAGTTCTCATTCCTAAGCAGCTCAGCTAAAACATAAATACATTAAAAGTGTGGGAAGGACTGCTCTAGCATAGTTGGTCTGATATTTACCTGCTAGCCTGCAAATACCATTGAATGGCACTATATCTGCAATGGTTGGGAGAGTTTAAAAAAAATAGTGCCTTTTTATACATACTTTGGGATAATCTGAGTTTGAAAGAATAACTTCTGTTCTGACAATCTGCTTTTCGCTCTTTGTTCAGGGTTTGGGGGTGGGGAGCTGCATTATTACATTAAACCTCAAAGGTCAAAAATCTGTGAAATGCTGAATTAAAAGGCAAAGAAGCTGAGACAGAACTTTTCACTTGCTTCATCTCAATATAAATTGCAGATCAAACAGTTATCTGGATCGACAATGGCCATCCAATTCGAGAAGAATGGTGTTCCATTTAACACTGAAAATGTCATGCTGTGTTATGCTGCTCCTAGCACATGGTTTTAATTTTCAGATCCCCAACCTTTTTTCTGGTTATTCTTATCTTCCATATGCTCCTTTTGACCTTCAGATGATCTGATTTTATAAGCCTGTGTGAAGGAGTAGAGGGTTTGTTATAACTCTTCATAGGCAGTGAATGCTTTATTTGCTTATTCATGTATTTATTCCTGAATATATTTACTTTGTGGAGCAACAAAGGGAAATATCATTTTAAGCTGATTTATTGCAAACAGATGGTTTGTCACTGGAGAAAATGTTTTCAGCAAGCTGGGTTGTGGGATAGTTTTGAGAAAGGGGGCTTGAGAATTCACTTGCCATTTCAGAAACAAGGCTGTTAACAGAGATGTTTTGAATGAGCTAAACTTTGGGATCTTTGTCATTTATCTTATTGGAAGGGGGGGGGGTTTGGTTTTTTTCCCCCTACAGAAATCTATTTTTAAAAATCTCTCTCTCTCTCTCTCTCTCTCTCTCTCTCTCTCTCTCTCTCTCTCTCTCTGCCTCTGCCTCTGCCTCTGCCTCTGCCTCTGCCTCTGCCTCTCTATGTCTCTGTTTCTGTCTGTCTCTCCCTACCGCTCTCCCTCTCTCCTTCAACCAAGGCATGAATAGCCATACTGCCATATGCTTCATGGGATTTGTGATCTCCCTGATGTGGACACCATCTCTACAGGGATGGATTAGAGGCTGATCATGATTTTTCATCCTTTGTGATTCTTGTTCATGCCTTTTCACAAATCTATCTAGTATACTGGGGGCTATCCTCTGAATTCCTTGATATTTAATAGATATCCCTGCATCCCTTGGGCTGTTCATCTGCCATTCCTCACTCTCACTATGACTGGCCCATCTCCTTTTCCAGTTATAAGGGTCTCATCAAAGAAATGCATGTGAAAAAAGAGCAATAAGATGACTTCATCACAAAGAGTTCAAGACCACCACTGTGACTCAGTTGCTTTGTCCTCTACTCCCTACTTGCGCTGGTAATTTTTTTTCTGAAACCTCATTTTAGAAACTGTCTTTCCCTCATCCTCTGGACCTCAGCCCCATCCCGACAGGTGAGCATTTCCACCAAGCCCCAACTTTTCAGATTCACTTTTTCTGAGGGGTTAATGACAGACACTCCACTAGACACTCCGCTAGAATTTACGTAGTGCCAAGAGAAAATAAAAAAGCTAGGTTAGATGCTCATTAACTGGGGAATAGAAAACATATTGTGGTACAGGAGTGTATTATACTATTATTGTCCAGTAAGAAAAAATGAATATGATGAACTGTGAAGATAGGATTAACTTTCCCTTTGCCTATTTTTAGCTAATCAAATCAAGAACTTAAAGTATCCCTACTTACTTAAGTAGGAGAGTTTAAAGTACCCCTACTTACTTAAGTACAGAAGAGTCACTTACTAGAGTAAGTTCATACCTACTAGGCAAATTGAAAGATTTCCATTGGTTTTTGTGAAGAAGAAGAAATTGCCTACTCGTTATCACTATTCTTCCTTTGAACTGGTACTTAGTGTTGATTATAAGAAAGAAAGTAAGGTTAAAAAAAGTATTAAGCTATATTTGAACTCAGGTCTTCCCAACTCTGGTTTACACATTCTATCTATTCTACTACTAGTTGTCTAGGATTACCACCTACAGCAAAAGGAAAGAAACTGAATGCTGGGAAAATATAATGACCAAGTTAGGTAGGGTAGGTTGAGTATGAAGCACGGTACACAATTTCATGCTTTTTCAGTTCATTAGTTGATAACTTTTTTCCTCTTTTATTTTTTGTTGAAGAGATTATTCTCCAGCAGGATCAAAAGGAGGAATACTTTAAAAAATGGCAGCAATGTCAAAACAAAAGATACCAACAGATATCTAAAATCAAAACTTGAAAGCAAAGAAAATCTCCAGGATGTTGAGTCTCCCTCCTTGCGATAAAGGTGTAGAAGGATTGAAATTAATGTTAGGCTCCAGAGGTTCCCAATTTCCTTTACTAGGGACAGTACTCACATTGATAATACCTGGAATCCATCTGAATATCCGAATGTGTGATGAAGACACCTTCCAATATACAAGCCATCACTCGTACTGAGTTGTAGCCTACTTACACTCATTTTGCTCTAACCTCATTTGTATATAAAGTTGAATGTAGTTGACTTGGGCTGTTTCTATGACTAAATGCTTATTGATTAACTAGAGAGACTGTGGTGGTTACCACTGAAATGGACTTTACGAAAATGTCAAGCTCCATGAACAGTAGGAAGAAGTAGTAAGCATGAAAGTTAAATCAGAAAATTATTCCTCATTTTCCCTTTAGCCATATGGAAAGCAGCCTTCTAATGGCAACAAAACAAAACAAAAACTCTGCTTAAGGCATTTTATACACTGTGGGGAAGTGGGAAGGGGGAAGCCCTGGTCCTTGAGCCAAAATATTTGGGATCAAAACTTGACTCTTTCATTTATTACATGCGTGTCCTTAGAGAATCACTGTAGCCCCCTGGAGTCACTTCCTTATTTGTAAATGATGAGTTTGGACTAGATCGGCTGCCTCCAAGGACTTTTTGATACTAATTAGATAATGTCATGATTTGAATTCTACCCCTGGCTTTGCCCTTTACTAGCTGTGTGATATTGAATAAGTAACATTTTTGTAGCATCTACCTAGTAGAAAGATAATTTAGTGCATATAGTCAGAAAAACCTGATATCCAATCTAGCCTTTAGTTATGTGACCTTGGACAAGTCACTGAAACTCTGCCACAATTTCCTCAACTATAAAATGGGTATAATAACAGCACTGACCTCTCAGGGTTATTGTGAGGCTCCAATGAGAGAATACTTTTAACTAGATTTTCAAAATAAATGGTCTAAGTGACAAAGAAGTATGCTGAGGCCAATAATCTTTCTTTCTTTCTTTTTTTTTAAACCCTTAACTTCTCTGTATTGGCCCATAGGTGGAAGAGTGGTAAGGGTAGACAATGGGGGTCAAGTGACTTGCCCAGGGTCACACAGCTGGGAAGTGTCTGAGGCTGGATTTGAACCTAGGATCTCCCGTCTCTAGGCCTGGCTCTCAATCCACTGAGCTACCCAGCTGCCCCCTAAGGCCAATAATCTTAAGAGCTGCTTGCCCCAAATATTACTGGGGTTTTTTAAATTTGTTGATTGCTTACTTTACAATGTCCTTTAATCTTCTAAGACTAGGATCTATAATAATGACAATAATAACAACACCTAGTATTTATGTAGTACTTTAAAGTTTGCAGTGCATTTTATATCTTACCTCATTTGTTCCTCATCACAGTAGTTTATATACAATTATTTTCTCCATTTTGTAAATGAGGAAACTAAGGCAGATAGAGATCAAGTAATTTGCCCCATGTTCATGAGTTAAAGGGTGTCAGAAGTGGGATTTGAACTCTTGTCTTCCTGACTCCAAATCCACTACTCTATCTATTTGCTGTCGGACGCCTGAGAAGTCAGTTTTTTGCTCCTAGCCTCAGCAGTATTTCAGTTTCAAGGCCTTCCTATACCTTGGGCATTATTACCACTTCAGCTGCTCTAGCCAGGTCCTTGGCATTGCCAGTCCTAGCATCCTGGTTTTAGCTGATCCCCTGTCCCATCTTGAATGGGGACTTCTGTGGATTGCTTAAATCAATTAGCTTGAATTATTTCTGTCCATGGTATCAAATATTTGCCTTGGTTGTCTCACTGAGCTTTTAGTCTCATCTCCCCTCTCTGCCAGTGTGGGATGACTGAAAATTTTGCCCCTTTGGAAGCAAATTTGTAGGTGTGGTTCAAATCTAAGGGAAATGAGCTTCATTTTCAGTGTTCTGGGTAGAGAAGGAAATGCAATTCATGTCACCAGTTATGCAGGGTTTCAGACTTTGAACAATACCATTTGCAGGAGGCATTTCCCCATCTCCTTTGCTGCTAATGTTTTCTCCTTACCAATTACTTTCCTTTTCTCTGTTTTCATCTTACATGTATCTGGTTATTTACATGCTTTCTCTCCCATCAGATTAAAACTCACTGGACACAGGGAGGCAGGGTTTATTTTATTTTTTTCTTTGTATCTCTAGTGTTTAGCACAATACCTGGCACATAGTACCTGAGAAGTATTGGTTTCCTGATTTATCGATTTCACAAGGATACAAAGAAAATGTCATGATCGTTTTCTAAGAGACTTTGAGCGTGGCAGTAAAGAGTGTAGGATTGAGAGTCCAAATACTATCATGGGAGTCTCAGAAAAACACACAATAGTTCATGAATCATCGGTACAGACTTCTTCAGCTAAACATTTTTGATTCCTCACATAAGTTCTAAAGGAACAGAACCAAAGATTTTATGTCAGCAGATTATGTCCCACAAGATCCTGTTGGGGGCATTCCCATTAATCAGTTGCTGCCCTTGCCTAAAAGCTATAGAGGAGCATATACTAACTGCCAAGGGGTTTTCCAGTGTTAGTGACCTAATTGGCTGCTTCCTGGTTTTCCCCAAGAGACGTTACAGAGTGCTTACTGTAGGTAATAATATATGAGAAAACTCATGTAGGGTACAGAGTCCTGAGGAATTCCAAACCTGTGTGGTTGAGCAGCTGTTTCATCTTTGTCCTTGTAAGCGTGGACACAAGGGAACCAAGTCTTCTCTTCTGTGTTCCTAGACCAACAGGAGATGGAAATCCATGCCCTTTGCAAGATTTGCTTATGTTTCAATCTTGGAAGTCATTCATTCTTTGTAAGAGTATTTCCCAATAAATAAAAGGATCAGAGGACAGTCCTGGTAGAAAAGAAAAGAAAGATGATAGGATATTTTTCAAAAATATTTTCCATTTTGGATCCATGTTTCATTTTATCAAGACTGGACCTAAATTGAAGCTTAGGAGGAAAAAATATCAAATGTTTATTCACCAAAGAGTCTTTCAAAGTCATCTAGTCCAAACCCCTTGTTTTTATAGATGAGGAAGTGAAGGCCAACAGAGATTTAATGAAGTATCCAGAGTTCTATTGTTTACAAGGGACAGAAATAAGATTTGAACTGAAGTCCTCTGATCTTACCCTTGTACTTGGTTGATTCCCTACCTGGGACTGTTTACTAGATGGCCAGCTCATTATGAGTCCACGATGTAAAATGGTGGCTCCTAAAATGAATGAAATCCTGGTTAGCATTTATAGAGATACAATGCCTTTAGTCGAAGGAGCAACATCCCTAATATATGAAAGTTTGATCAAATCAAGTTTGATCAGATCAAGAATGCAGTCAAGAGAGTTTCCATTTTAGGAAGCATGTTGCCAAAATTAGTGTATCCAGAGGAAGGCAAAGGCATTCAGTAGAGGCACAGGAGGAGCAGCATCAGCCACTGCCAATTTTTACATGAAGAGAAGGGGAGATCTGTGTAGCTTTGAGAATCATGGAGCAAGGTGACCATAGCTGAAGGTGAAATGTTTGGGTATAGAATGAATTAAAAGCTTAGCCTTCCAATCACCTATTATCCCTTAGCTTCACCTCTATTGGAACCTTAGGTGGACCCCACAGGTATTTGGCACTAGCTGAGCCAAGTATTCACCCCCTGGGTTAGAAAATGATTTCTTAAAAATAACCCACAATCTTTACATAAGGAAACCAGGGCAAAGGTGGTTTGTGCCTTTTCTCTGACCATAAATCAGAGAAGATCGACTTAAAATGACTTACCAATTGATTGCTACAGTGGCATTAACCAAAGCCGGCTTGTTTTCCTTCTTTTTATCCCTTTAGGCAAGGGACTAGTTGGCAGTGCAGAACACTACAAATGACAGATCTATGGGATAAGAGCCAACATAAGAACCACGTAATTGCAATTTGTGCAGATGATATTTTACTGACCTGATGTCGCTTCGTACAGTTGATTCCCTTCTTTTGTGAAATTGCACCCCAGGCTGCCTTCTTACAATTGGTTTATGGTCCAATTAATAGGATAGTCTGGTTTGGAGCTGGAAGGAATTTGTAAGAAAAAGAATGTCAATTGAATTTCTATTTGCATTCCCAGAGGCAGCCAGATATAGTTGGCAAAGTGCTGGACTTGGAGATAGGAAGATCTGGATTTGAATCCCATCTGAGGCGCCACTACGCTCCTGGTCACTCACTCTCACAACCTCAGGAACACCAACCTGGTCACCTGTGCTCAGAAACTCATGTGCACTATCATCCTCATTGTGCACGCTCACAACCTCACCTCAGTATTGCCTATCTTCAGTACCTCTCTCACATTCACTCCTCATTATGTGATCTGTCACCAAATCTTATTATTTCTGACTATACACTGTCTCCTGCTTAACTCCCATTCTCTCCACTCATGTAACTAGTACCCTGGTACAAGTTCTCATTAACTTATGCTTGGATTATTGCCACCAGTTTTTTCACTGGTCTCCCTGCTTGAGGTCTCTCACCACTTAAATCTATTCTCCATTCACCTTCCCAAATTATTTTTCTAAAGCACAGATCTTACTATATTACTCCTACTCTAAAAGGAATAGAGTCCAGGGACTCACTAAAATCTACATGATTAAATTTAAAGTCCTCTGAAGGGCCTTTCAAGCTCTTCCCAACCAAGCCCCCATCCATTCTTTCCAGTCTTCTTACTCTAAATCTAAGAAGTTACAGCAGGTGCAGCATTCATTGTCAGGTAAAACTGTTTTGGCAAATGGGTTCAACCAGACTGAAGGTAACTAACAGGCCTTAAGTTTGTGGGTGAGTTAAGAGAATGTCTATCCCAAGTATGTGATGACTTTCCCTGATGAAATGGGTGCATGAGAACAATTTGCTCCAGCGGTCACAGAGATGGCTGAAGCAGGCTCTATGGAGGACCTAGAGCCTGGTCAGACCTCAAAGACACCAAAGTCATCTATTGCACTTTGGGGAATTGTGACTCTGGGAGAATGAGTTTAATGACTTTGTGCAACTCTTCCATGCTTAAATCCAATTCATACACAAGTCAAGAAATCACTCTGTGATGCCATTGGTCCTCTTTGAAAATGTAGGATAAACTGAGTCAACTTAATATGGTCCATTAGAGTGATATGTTTTGATGCTTTAATCATTTAAGCCCTATAAGGGCAGGGGCTGTCTTATCTCAACCCTATATCTCCCTAGTACCTAGTAGATTCTTCATAAGTGCTGAATTGAATTCAAATGGAATGAGAAATGTCTGTTTCTTATCAAGATACACCTGCAAACCCAAGCTATAGATGTCTTTCCTTCCTCTAAAACAGGAATGGGGCTCCTTTATCTCTCTATGTCTCTAACTTTCTATGTAGGAAGAGAAGAGAGGAAGCATTGGGCAATTGGGATATTCACAGGAACACATCAATCCACCAAATGTAAGTCAGGAAATTGGATTGTTCTATTATAGAGACCATATAAACTGAGTCTTCTGCATGCTGCGATTATCCTAGGGTGAAAGATCAAAGAATCAGAGAGAGTTGACCATAGATAGAGACTAGAGACTAGTCTATATATCACATGGACCCATGTGATATAAGCAACCATTTATTCATTCAGGCTTATTAGAAAATATCCTTATTTCCAGAAATAATAATTATAGAAAGACTGAATCAAGATCATGAAGGAATTCCCTGGAGCAAAGTAACATGGTCATAGAAGAAGAAGGAAGCATATGGATAAAGTGATAGTAGTGAGGGTTGCATTACAAGACTGGCAAGAGAGAGGGTGTTAATTTGTCCTGGATGACAGTCAATTCCTAAATCTAACCTTTTAGAGATAAGAGAAGCAAACATATGTTCTAAATGCTGAAGGAATAGCAAGGGACTAAGCCATGACAAAGAAGAGAAAATTTGGACCTTGCCATCTGTTACCACCTTTATAAAAACAACCCTTCCCTTCTGTCTTAGAATTGATTCTAAGTATTGGTTCCAAGGCAGAAACTTGTCAGGTCTAGGAAATTGGAATTAAATGACTTACCCAGGGTCACACAGCTAGAAAATATCTGTGATCAAATTTGAACCCAGGATTTCCTTTCTTTCTGACTGTCACTCTATCCACAGAGCCACCTAAATGCCCCAATCTGTTAATGCTTTGAAGTACATGTACTTTACAGGTCTGATGAGAAGGTGAAGAGTTAATTGTCTAATATCCTTAATTGCAAACCCTCTTCTTGAGGAACCCTCCAAACCTTAGTATAGCACCATTAAGTGCTTTTCCTTTTTCAAAAAGATAAAAGAATAGAGTAAGCCAACTATAGGGCAATGAAGTTGTCTTTGATTCCTAGGACTGTACGGCCAGGTTTGACTTCTTTCTTGAATGAGGAAACAAAAATTGATCCATAGCCACTCTGTTCCCTCTACCCTGGATATGATAGAACATAGGAGTGATGATCTTTGATAATCCAAATTCTATGATGGAAAGACTTTAATTTTTGTCCAAATGTAGAGTATCCAGAGTAATGATGATAATGCCTTCATTATCCTTCAAGGCCATGCCTTATGAAGATCAGTTGAAGGAAATCCCTGGCTTTGGAGTCTAGAAGTCCTGGGTTCAATTTCTACATCAGATATTTACTAGCTATGTGGTCAGGGATGACTTATTTATCTTTTCTCTCTCTCTCTCTCTCTCTCTCTCTCTCTCTCTCTCTCTCTCTCTCTCTCTCTCTCTCTCTCT
>NC_058131.1:711899775-711916562 GCF_016433145.1 Gracilinanus agilis
TTCCTTCCTTCCTTCCTTCCTTCCTTCTTTCTCCCTAGATTTCTTTTGTCCTTCTTTCTTACTTTACCTGTCTTTATCTCTCAGTTTCAACATCTGCTCTTATTATTGCTTTTCTCTTTCTTCCTTTCTTCCTGTCTATATATCTCTGTAGCTTTCTTGCTGCTTTTTGCTTGACTCACTTTCTCTCCTAAAATCTATTTCTCCTTCAAAGTTTCCAAGTTCAGATGAACTTTTTTCTTCATCTTGGGGAAAAGTCACCACATGGCTTTGATTCCAGAATGTCAAAAAGTCTTTGGCTCATTTTTTTCATTATGGGGAACTTAGAAGAATCTTGTTAATTTTCAACTAATTTAAATCAGTTTATCATCAAGCCAGCATCCTTATTTCCCAGTGGGAGTTTTAATCATTTATACTAGAGCATTCACTGCACTACTGAACTTGTTTTATAATTTAGGAGAGCTCCCCTCACCAAATCACCAGCCAAAGAGTGTGATGAGTTCTCATTCCAGAATATTGTCTCTATTGAAAAGATGAAAGTGCTTGAAAGATGCCTATTATGGGGAAGCTCTCACGCCTGAGCACCTCTAATATTTTTATTTTATTGGCAGATGCAGTAGATGGAGAGAGTGGCCCATCAGAAAGGGGCTGCTTCAGGAGAGATTGGGGTAGATTATTTATCACTTTATTACCTTTTATTTTCTCAACATGGCCTCAGATCCTCTTAAAACCTGATTTCACACCCCTATCCTGGATAGTAACTGCTGTAACTGTCCCTCAATAGATCAGGAAACAGGGTCAGAGAGACTTAAATGATATTCTTAAAATCTCACACAAAATGAGTTGCAGGCAGAGTGTTTAAAGACTCATACCCATGTTTTCAGCCTTTAGCTTTGACCAGGCAGGTACAGTGTTGATTAAGTTTGGCCCAGGAGATGAGGGCACATTAACAAAAGGCCACATGGTGTAGCAGATAGAGACTGGGGCTTGAGGGGCAAGAATCCCTGGATTGAATCTCACCTCAGACATTATAGCTGCGACCTTGTGCAAGACCTTTATGCTCTCTTATTTTCTTCATCTTTAAATCAGAGGGTTGGATCTGATGACCTCTAAATTATTTTTCAAATCCAAACATATGAGATTAGATCTGATGAAATCTGAGGTTCCTCCTAGCTCTAAATTTATGGTCCTTGGAATGAAATCAGAAGCATTTAGTACAAACTGGAGAGAATGTAGGTCCCTGAGTGTGCATCTGCTTGGCTTTATGTGCATTTTTGTTTGTATCAATTGTTCTCTGATGATGATGAACAGAATAGCTCCTCTTTATAGAATATTACAAAATTTGAAAGTGCTTCAGAACAATATAAAGAAAAGCATATTAATATTATCACCCCAAGTCTTAGTTTCAAGTCCTAGCCTGAACATGTGCCAGCTATGTGAATCTGGACCTCTCGGACCCTCAGTATCCTCATATGTAATATGGGGACAAGAATAATGATGATAGTCACATGTATATAATGTTTCATCTCATTCGATGTTACAACAACCTTGTGAAGTAGTTGCTATTATTTTTCCCATAACACTTACAGTGCCCTCTCCACAGGGCTATGGGAAGAAGCAAATATGATTGGAATATAAAGTGCTTTGTAAGTATAAAAAGCCATAAAGACTGTGATTAATATTGGTTCCAGATGGATAATGTTCAAACAAATCTCCTTCATCTCAGGAGTAAGTAGACTGCAGGGCTAGAATTTCATATATTTTGTCAGCATCTATGATTTTACTGTAGTTATTCTCAACTTTGGGGGGGGTATATTTTGTTGTATAGCCCCAGGCTCCTCTCATATTGGTAAGGGGTTTCCTGTCCTGTAAGAAGGGCAGAGTAGCTTTGGCAAGAGAGTGAGAGAACATCGCTCTCCTCAGTCTTCAGACCTTCTTCAAGTTTCTATTTGTTCGGAGTCTCTGTATATCTTCTCTGATTTCTAGTTTGCTACTGAACTGGACAACTAGGTTTCTTTGCTATTCACTATGTGTATTCATTGTAGAACTGGCAAATGGTGAGGAGAAGACTTAGACATGAAATTTGAGGTTCTTCTCCCCAATCTAATCAATGACACAATACTCACATATGAAAGAGAACCTTTAGAACTAGCCTAGATATTGTTAGTCCTAGATTGATAATATCTAAGGGAACAGATTGAAACAATTTTTTGCTGAATAAAAAGTGGCTAGGTGACACAGTGGATAATGCACTGGACCTGGAGGTAGGGAGTTCAAATCCACTCTCAGATATTAACATTAGCTCTATGACCCTGGGCAAATCCATCAACCTATTTGCCCTGGTTTCCTCATGTTAATATGAGGTTAATAATAGCAATTACTTCCCAGGATCAAATGAGGTAATAATTGAAAAGCACTTATCATCATCCTTGGGTCATAGCAGGCACTATACAAATATCAGCTATTATTGCCACTCCATTTCTCTGAGGAGAGCAGTGTACCCTCTGATTCCAATCTTCTGCTTTATATCTTGGCATGAATGAAAGTCTCCCTTGGAAAAAAGTGAGAGGCAAAGAGGGTAAAAACGTTCATTTTCCTTCCCTTTGAGCCAAACAGACAGCCATATGCTGTGGGTGGAGGACTTTTCCTCACACTTCAACCAGTGAGTCTCAGAGGGCCTCAATCTAAAGTTATGATTTAAAAGAGGGTGCTGAATGGCATCATAGAAGAGATACAAATGACAAATCCAGGAGGGGCAGTTAGCATGCTAGATATTAATATATAGAGAGCACTCACCAAACCTTAGAGAGCCCTACAAGCATTAGCTGTCATTCTTTTTTTAAATAATATTTTCCTCAACTTTACAAAAACAATTTTTTAAACATTTATTAATATTCATTTTTAACATGGTTACATGATTCATGCTCCTCCTTTCCCCTTCGCCCCCCGCACTCCCCCCACCCATGGCCGATGCACATTTCCACTAGTTTTGTCATGTGTCCTTGATCAAGACCAGTTTCCAAATTGTTGGTAGTTGCATTGGTGTGGACAAAAACAATTTTTAACATTCATTTCTTTCAAGTTTTGAGTTCCAAATTCTCTCTTTCCTTCCTATCTTCCCTTCCTCCCTCCCACCTCTTCCCCTTCCCTGAGGTGGCAAATGATCTGATAAAGATTCACATGTGCAATAAGGGAAAGCATCTTTCCATATTAGTCATTTTGTGAAAAATATCTCAATTGTCACATTCACAAATCTAATAGGTGTGAGGTGGTACCTCAGAGTTATTCTCATTTGCATATCTACAACCAATGGTGATTTGGAATTTTTTTTTCATATGACTATAGATGGCTTTGATTTCTTTATCTAAAAATTGCCTGATCATATGCTTTGACCATTTGATTGAGTTCTCTATACATTTGAGAATTTTCTTATCTTTCTGCTTTCCTTATAATCTTGGTTTATTTATTTTGTTGGTATAAAAATGTTAAATTTAATGAAATCAAAATTATTCACTTTGTAATTTATAATGCTCTGCATCTCTTGCTTAGTCTTAAATGTTTTTCTTTCTCATAAATCTTACAGGCAAACAGTTCCAATCTCCCTTATTTTGCTTACAGTATCACTCTTTATGTTTAAATCATGTACCTATGTTGCTCTTGAATACAGTTTGAAATGCTGGTCTAGTCCCAGGCTCTGCAATACCATTCTAATTTTCCCAAAAAAATTATTTTTGTTAAATAGTGAGTTCTCATCCCCAATTCCTGGATCTTATAATTTGTCAAACATTAAATTAATATAGTCATTTATTACTAGGTTTTTGTAACTAATCTATTTTATTAATAAACACTCTTTCTTAGCCAGTACCAAATTGTTTTGATGAGCCATCATTATTTTTAACCTTATATTATCAGGCTTCAAAAAAAGTGTAATCATCAGTTTAGTTGGACTACAAACACAATTCAGTGGGATAAAAAAAATTTCTTATGTTTAAAAATAAACTTCATGAATTCAAGACAGAAGAATCATGATTAGATAGAAATTTGAAAAACAAAATCTGAGCGTTTCAGTGGATTGCAAACCTAATATGACCTGTAAGTATAATGTGGGAACCAAAAAAATAATGGGGTTTTGGGCTCCATCGAAAGAATCAAACTTCCAGAGTTAAGGAGTTAATAGTCCTACTATGCTTAGACCTGGAATAATCCTATTTGGAAGCTTGCTTTAAATTCTTTCAGGCATCATTTAGCAAAGACGAAAAGTTAGTGAGTGCCCATTGAAGGGCAAGCAAGGTAATGAAGGGTATTGAGTCTTGTCTTATATAATCCAACTGGAAAGTACTGAAAATTTTAGCTTAGCAAAAAGGAGATTCAAGGTGAATATGTAATAATTGTACTTTTCCAGCTGCTCCTGAAAGGGGAATGATATTTATGTCCCCCCACCCAACAAACAAACAAACCAAATAAACAAAAACCAATGGATAGAAATTGAGAATAGACAAATTTTGGATTGATATCAGAAAAACAAAACAAAACTTCTTAACAGGTAGAGCTATATAAAAGTTTAATGGCTTGTTTTGGAATTTAGTGAGTTGCTTCTCTTCATAGGTTGTAGAGCAGAGGCTGGAAACACATTTACCCAGGATATTATAGTTGTTGTTCAGTCATTTTCATTCATGTCCAGCTTTAGAGTGTTAGAGAGGATGTTTCTTTTCAGTAGTGTGTTGAACCAGATGACTTCAGAAGTGCCTTCAATTCAGAGGTTCCATGATTCTCTACTGGGTAGAGAGAAATACTTGTAGCCCAAAAAACTTGGATTTGAGTCATTTCTGACAAACACAAGCTATATGGCCAAACGCTTTAACTTCCATGTGCCCCAGGAATCCCTTTGAGAATATAAATTGGTGATGGATTACTAATCTGAGTCAGTCAGAGGAGAAAATTTCTATGCTAGGTATTTGCCATATTTCTGAAATTACGGTAACCTAATGAAATCATTAGGGTGGGAACTTTGGGTGAGAAAGAAGGGGAAGGGGAAGGAGTTGGGAAAATAATTGAAATGTACAAAAATCCAAAATGCATTAGTAAAACATTAATAAACATGGAATAGAGAACTGATAGTAGGTGAACATTAACCTTGAATTATAGACTTTATTTCTTACTTCTTGTAACAGCATTAGAAGCTTTGAAGATGAAAGAATACAGGTCAAATATCTCTCCTATTTATTAGAAATGAAGAGCTTAACTTGCATTTATTTCAGCTAATTGCTTTTTATATCATTTAGAATGAAACAAATTCATCTTACATAATCCTTTAAGTAGTATATGTAAGTAGAAATTTGGAAAGGCTAGACCCAGTTGCTAATTAACTGTGGTAGATAAGGAGAGAGTTAGCTTAAGAGCTCCTGTTGTAAACCGTCTTCTGTTAAGCACACATCTTTACTGTCTCCTGATTCTGAATAGACATAACAGAAGCAATCATAGAGCTGGTTGTAAAACTAGGACTAGTATTTGCTTTTCTGGGAATGTATGGCAATAGCAGCTTCCTCGGGTGTTTGGACTCAAAGAGACAGCTTTGTATATTTTTAAATTTCTTCATGTGACATTGTCTGTCATAATATCAATAAGTCTTTCCTTAAAATAGTCTGAACATAGTAGTGATAGGATCAATAAAGTGTTTGGATCTTGTACTAGAATTTGTTAATTATAGTTAACATACTTTGAATACTGAATTTTGTTAATCAGTGATTTGTAGCAACTGTCAAAAGCCTATAAAAACAATTGTGAAGATCCACAAGATGTCTTCCATCACAGACTGGGAATGGTGATAGACCACTGACTGTTTACCCACCAATAAAGTCAGTTTTCAGCTCAGAATTATGGCCCAGAGATTTATTTCTTTATTACAGTTATAACAATAGCTACCTGACACATGGATTCAAGTCATTGACTTTGGTATTTCTGACCCCCAACCAATGTCCCCAAAACATCCTTCTACACAATTAAATTACAATCTCTTATTTCACTCTGTTGCGTTCTCTGAGGCTATGCCAATGGACCAGATGAGAAGCCCTGACTGATCCCATCAAACTTCAAAGGTTTTGTGTACCAGCCTGTATATAGACTTTGTGTCTCTCATCAGTCTTCTCTCTGTCAATCATCTCTGATTTTTCCTGGGTATGGTTTGTTTATACATTTTAGTTTGTTTAGGCTATGGACTCCTTGAAAGAAGGGACTGTTCTTGTCTCTCTTTCTATCCTTAGAAATTTTCCAACTCTTAGCATGTAGCTGATGCGTGACATACTTATTATTTGACTATAATTTGAGATTGGATAAATTAAGAAAGATTCTTCAGTGGATTGGATAAACTATCAGAGATTTAGTGAGGAGAGGGCTGCTAACCAACACTCTCATTTTACAGATGAGACAGGTGTAATCAGAGCTGGTATCTGAAGTTCAGTCCTGTGACCCCAAATCTGGTTTTCTTTCTACTGTACTATGTTAGCCAGAGGGTGATGAATTTTTTAGTCAGGTCAACTTTTGAAGACCATCTACCAAGTCATGGGTAAGAAGTGGGAAAAGAGATTTGCATTATTTTGGGGAGAGAGAAAGGAAGCTACGCACACTCACAAAATTGAGATTGCTGAAACACTAATGCAGAATGACCAATCTCCTTTTCTTTTGTTTCACAAGGAGTTAGCACAGTGGCTGGCGCATAAGGAGTACTCACTAGTTTGTTTATTAATTGATTGATAGATTTATTTTTTCTCTATGTTAATTGAGTCTTCAGTTCTATTTACCTATAAGCCCAACTAGGTAGAATATCAATATGCTATTCTCCAGCTAAACTGATCTTCAATCTAAACACATTGCCTAATTCAGTACAATTTAGGTCAGAATAAGGCTGAATCAGCTTCTGAATATTGATTCTAATTCATTTTTTAAAATTTTTTTAAACCCTTAACTTCTGCGCATTGACTTATAGGTGGAAGATTGGTAAGGGTAGGCAATGGGGGTCAAGTGACTTGCCCAGGGTCACACAGCTGGGAAGTGTCTGAGGCCGGACTTGAACCTAGGACCTCCCATCTCTAGGCCTTGGCTCTCAATCCACTGAGCTACCCAGCTGCCCCCTTGATTCTAATTCATTTTTGATAGAATGTGAATTTTTTTATATTTTATTTTTTATTGATTAAGAAAAAATTTTCCATGTTTACACCATTCATGTTCTTTCCTTCCCCTCCTCCCACACCCGTCCCATAGCCAATGCATCATTCCACTGGGTTTTACATGTGTCATGATTCAAAACCTATTTTCATATTATTCATATTTGCAATAGAGTGATCATTTAAAGTCAACATCCCCAATCATATCCCCATGGAACCATGTGATTGATCCTATATTTTTCTTCCATGTTTCTGCTCCCACAATTCTTTCTCTGGATGTGAATAGCTTTCTTTCTCATAAGTCCCTCAGAATTATCCTGGATCATTGCATTGTTGCTAGTAGAGAAGTCTATTATAATCAATTATGCCACAGTATATCAGTCTCTGTGTATAATGTTCTCCTGGTCCTTCTCTTTTCACTCTGCATCAATTCCTGGAGGTTGTTTCAGTTCACATGGAATTCCTCCAGTTCATTAGAATGTGAATTTCTTGATGGCAAAGGCTGCTTCCTTCAGACCCCCAACATATAGCAGAATGTCTAATATGTAGAAGAATGTTGATAAGTATTTGGTGAATCTTCACTTCTTATTTATGTCCAGAAGGATTTTAATACTCAAGTTTTTGGAGACATATAATATAGTTGAGTTATGGGCTAGTTTGAGAACAGGAATTGAGAAAGAAACTAGGTTTAATAATCTACTAACGTCCTTGTTGGTATCAAAGTGACTCGTCATGCCACTATTCTGGGAAGCCTGACTCTTATAGATCTCTCCTTCTTTATATGTCATACTCCAGAATGTCCCCAGTTAATTTTCTATCATCATCTTAATTAAAGAAAAGGTTGGGTTTGCCTGCTATCTCCTTGAGCACTGCAGACTTCGTCATGGGTCAGTGATGAATGTATTGAAGATTAAAGTATTTTGCAAGACAGATGTGTTACAATTAAAATCAGTTTGCAAATCCCTAATTAAAATAAAGATTCAATTGATTGCTCCTGGGAACATGGATTCCATCAAGGAGGGATTCATTTCTGGTTATTAACAAACAGGCAGTTTATTTCAGGAGAAAGTATCTTACTGTCAGTATTGCCTTGTTTGATAATTTTATTTTGTGTTTTTAATTGGACCCCTGGTTATTGCCAAGGGGAGTCCATAGTACTCTTAGAATTTGAGCTGCTCAGAAATAAACCTAGAAATTAGAGAGTTTGCCAAGTGGGCTTTCACCTCCCTTTCCCCCTCTAAAGTTGTTTTAATACTCTGTCCTACCTTTCCCACCCTTTCTGGACATCCACTGTTTTCATGTTACCTAGATTCTTTTATCTAAGAAAGAATACTCTGGGATAATCAAAAAGGCACTAATTTTGAAATTGGAGGATCTTAAATTAACTTCTGCTCTTCTTCTTTAGGTCTTAGATGAACAAGTTGGAGAAAAAAATGGCGGACCAACCCAGTAAGCCAAGAATATACCAAATATGGTATATAAATGAAAATACCAAAAATGGCCTCAAAGAGTTTGCATGACTAAAATCAATTAAACAACAGTTCTTTGAGGAGAGGATTGAGGGTGTGAATGGCAAAAAGTTGATGACCCCAATCCACCTTATCTAGTGAAGTCCCAGAGAGAGGAAAGGATTTTCTAGGGTACAGAAAAGACTTTCTCATACTATAATTCAAGGAGTACATTAAATACAAAAGTGGCAGCTTACATCAGAAGAAAGTCAATTAAAAATCCAGATTTAATCTTAAAGCTTTAAAAAAATTGTTTGGTGAATCTGAGTCACAAAAGAGCCAAGATAAGTCCTGGAGCTCTGGACTACAGGAACTGTAAAGCTTTTCTAGGCATCATGAAAAGACCTGAAAAGCAGCTGTGGTTGAATCCAGACACTCTCAAAGGACGACTTCAGAAACAGCAGAGAAAGCAGCTTGCTCACTTTCTTGTTTCACATAATTGCATTAAGGGTTAAGTAGATTTTTGCCAGATTTGTTCAGTTCTTTCAATCATGTAATACCCTTTATGATACTAATAGGAGTTTTCTTGTCAAAGATACCAAAGTGGCTGGATATTTCCTTCTCCAGCTCATTTTACTGGAAAGGAAACTGAGGCAAACATGGTAAAGTGACTTGTCCAGGGTTACACAGCTAGTAAGGATTTGAAATTAACTTTAAACTCAGAAAGAGGAGTCTTCCTGACTTGAGGCCTGGTACACTTGCCACCTAGCTGGGGGACCTAGTCATCACATAAAATAGAGTTTCTAAGAAAAAAATCCTGAATTCTGAATAACTTAATTTCATGTAACTCATTTGTTAATTGATAACAGATGGATCATATTCAATCTTAGAAATATTAATAAAATATCTCCGTATGCCAAAGGACTTACTTCAATCTACAAAACTTTGAAATATGCATATTTAGTTCATTTCTAGAGAATTCAAGCTGGCTCATCATCCCCACTTCCCAACATCTTGTAAAATATTGAATACTCATGTTAAGAGTACAGTTCAGACCTCATGCTAGTCAGTTAAATACAAACTCAGGAAAAGGGGAAAAAACAAAGTTTGTTGACACTCCAGTTCCCAAACAGGTGGTGGGGCCTGTCACCAAAATACAATTGTGATTTGATTTTCTAGACATGGGGAGAAGCTAGGTGATGCAGTAGATAGAGTAGAGTCAGGAAGACTCATTTTCCTGAGTTCAAATCCATCCTCAAACCCTTAATGGCTCTATCACCCTGGGCAAATCACTTAATATCCTTCTGCTTTCTTTGAAAACTAAAGGTGTTAATAACACCCATCTCCCAGGGCTGCTGTGAGAATAAAAAGAAATACTATTTGTAAAGTGCTTTGTGATCATTAAAGTGCTACATAAATGTGAGTTGTTACTTTGATTAATTTTTGTTGTCCTTAAATCTTCCTTTCCTTGCGCCCAACATATTCAATCAATTGGCCGTGGCTTTTGGATTCTACCTTTATAACATCTCTTTTATACATTACTTTTTTCTACTCACAGGGCATCTAACCCTTTCCATGCCATCCTTCTCTCTTTCTTGGACTTGGTCTGAAGTTGTATCTGAAATCAGATCTTCCTGGCTCCAGTCTATCTACTGGACCACCAGCTTCTTAGAGAACTACATACACAAATAAAAAGAGTTACTCCCTGCAGTGATCTCATATTCTAATGCAGAAAGTTGATGCCTTTATAAAGAGGATCCAGCAGAAGTATTCAGAACATCCAAGTAGGTCTCCACCCCTCAGAGGTACACATGAGGGTATAGAAAAGTTTTGAGCCATAATCTAGTTGGGGGTAAAGCAAGTGTGGCTAAGGACCTTCAGAGAACTATAGGAAGGCAAGAACTAGGAAAGGGAGCCCCCAGTGAGAGATCTTTCCAAGCTGAGAAGGGGGCCAGTGAGGAATCAGAGAGTGAGATGAGCCAGGAGGGAAGTTAAGACAGATAGACCCACCCCCTAATTAGCCCTCTCAAAGAATGGTGTTTTGGGTTCTAGAAATACCAGTCATGGGATTGGGCCTCAATATGGAGGCTTCCAGAATGATTTCATGTTCTTCTCCTTCAGATACATTACATTCTACTCAAATTAACCTTCCTGCATATTCCTATGCATATCTATTCAACTCCTACTTCACTGCCTTTGTATAGACAGGTTATCCTCAATATCTTTAACGCTGTCCCTCCTCATCATGGCTATGGGAAGCCCTAGCTTCACTCAAGGGTCCTCTGAAGCTTCATCACCTTCTTGAGGACTGTCCTCATCTCTACAGTTCTTAGTACTGTTCTGCCTCTTAAATCATCTTATATTCATTTGATCTAAATATTGTATCTCCCCAGATAGGCAATAGACATAGAGTGGAAAGGCTAAAGCAGAACCTATCCTCAAATGACTCATATTATATACATGGGAGACAATGGAGAGTAGTGAATGTATTCTGTTTCTCTTTTGTTTATAAATATAAGCACACATGGATACACAAGAAGAACACATTGTGTAGTTGGAATTTTGTACCTCAGGACTATGTTTCCCAGAATTCCTTTGGTTTTCCCAGAATTCCTTTCCTCTGCATCCTCACCTACATCCTTACATTTTTGTTAAAAGTTTCTGTAACTACGCACTCAGGGTCTTTTTTTCTGCTAACACGGCTGGAAAAACACTCTTTCTCTCTCACTTTACTTCCCTTTACTTCAAGTTATGAATAACACTTATAAAAATAATACTTGGAGTATTTGGATATTTAATTTTAATCTTACAACAGATTACACACACACACACACACATATATAACACATCCACACACACATAGACATATATATATATATATGACACAAGGTAATTAAAAATTATCATAACTAGAATGTATCTACATATATGTATATATATACACACAGGTGAGTTAATACATGCATATATTTATAGATACAAATGAAACAAATGATTGTAAAGCACTAGCAGCTGGGATCAGGAAAGACCTTATAGAAGGTGCTTTCTGAACTCAGCCTGAAGACTTGTCTAGGCCCCTGATTGCCACAGCACAAAAAATGCTAAGCTTTCTTCTGAGGAAGAGAATAGTGGTGGGTAACTTCAAGATGTGGGTTCTTAATGGCTCAGAGGAGACAGGAAGTACAAACAAACTGGATTTATTGATATTAAATGAGGGAAGAGGAAGAGAAGGGCTTACTACACTATGGAACAGCCCAAATGATTTAACTAAACTAAGGTCTAAACTAAGCTAAATCTTTAACTAGAATAAGAGAGGGCTGGAGAGGTGGGCTTCTCACTACACTGATCCACGGTGCTCCTAGATGATCACAGTTGTCACAGGAACCAGGAACAAGTCCAACACACAGCCAGTCAATCCAAAAATGCTCTAGGGCAGTGATGGGCAAACTTCTTAAAGAGGGGGCCAAAGGACAGGAAATGTTCATCTGTCAGTCCATTTCTAAGGCAACTCTTTTGAAGTTTCATTGTATTGTATCCTATTCATTGTATTACTCAGATTAGGAATAATGTTTTTTTTAAACCCTTAACTTCTGTGTATTGACTTATAGGTGGAAGAGTGGTAAGGGTAGGCAATGGGGGTCAAGTGACTTGCCCAGGGTCACACAGCTGGGAAGTGTCTGAGGCCGGATTTGAACCTAGGATCTCCTGTCTCTAGGCCTGGCTCTCAATCCACTGAGCTACCCAGCTGCCCCCCAGATTAGGAATAATGTTGCACAGCAGATAGTATATTTCAGGGGGCTGCATCTCGCCCATGGGCCACAGTTTGCTCATCACTGCTCTGGGGAGTAAGGTAGATAAATCTACTGTCCACCAGCAGATAATCAAGACCGTTCCTCTACCTAGGCCATGATAGATGCTAGAAGTATCTTCTTCTCAGTGAAATCCAAATCCCACTCTATCAGCTCCTTGGATACTTGACAAAGCTGGACCACACAGCAAAAACCTCCTTCCTTGAGCTTGGCCAAACCACACTCTCTCTTTTCAAACCCTGGCTTCATTCCATTATGGAATGTCCATGAAGTCCAAGATTTCCTCAAGTTGTCATCTATACTCCTCCTCATAACAGTTTAAAGTAAGAAAGTCTTGAGTTTGAGGACTTCCTCAGACACTTGCTAACCACATGACCTTGGGAATATCAGTTAAACCTTCTTAACCTCTTTTTCCTTAATAATAAAATGGCAGTAATTAAAGTAACTGCTTTACAAGGTTGTTGTGAAGGTCCAAAGAAATACCCCATAAAAGCATTTTGCCTACTATAATTTGATGTATAAATACTAACCTCATGTTGACAAACCTATGGCACATGTGCTGGAAGGGGCCACTTACCTCTCCCTCTCCATGCATGCTTGAGGACATTTCTCCATTACCTGCCCCTCTTCCCAGCAGCCTAATGGAAATGCTTCCTCCCTCAGCTTTCTGGGGTTAGGAGGGGGCTCACATGTGGCATGAGGGTTTCAGTTTGGGCACTCAGTCTCTAAAAGGTTCACCATCACTGTACTAGCTATTATATGGGGGGAAAAGTCAGAGAGAGAAAAGAAAGTAGATAATGGTTGCCTTGATTTTAGACAGTTAATTTCTTGGAAGGAGGTTAACTGAGGAAAGGAGAAAGATAGGACATTACCTAGTGGGGATGTTAAGGTCCAGTTAAACTTTATATTTTCAAAGGATTTAGAAAATTTGTGCATATTTTGTAGGCAGTCGGGAAGGATTCAGCAAATAGGGAGAGATTGAAGTCAACCTCTCACAGGTTCTTATAAATTCAAAGAAGGTAATAAAAGTCTTGTGAATTAAATATTCAATTAAAACTTATTAAGTTCAGCATATTACTTTTAGGAAGGGCCAATATAATTATGTAGAGATTTTTTTCCTATATTCTTTCTACTCTCTTCAGTAGTCTCTTAGGTAAATGATGGTGTACTACATATTGCAGCCCTCTGTCAGCCTTGACTAAGATCCCTAATTAGTTGTAAAAAGGGGAAAATTGTAGATATTTTCCAATTATTACTTATTTTCATGGATGTCTACATTTATTTTACCCACTTTCCAAAATGTCAGTTTCCAATAGAACACAAGGGACAAATGTTGGTTAATTCCCTTGAAAATTTCATTGAAATATTTCTAAATGAGAGTAAAAACAAAGATAACTGGAGATGTGTTTTCAGTTGTGTGCCAACACTGGTAGGATAAAAGTTGAAACCACTAAATCATTTGGGATACAATTTAGCATAATGTCTGAAATCTACACACATTTACATTGATTTCCATTTTAATTAGCCCCATCTCTGAGACAGGAAGGGATAAGAACCATTATAAAACTAACTCAGAATTACACTTTGCATTCCAGATAGGAAGGTCTCTATTAAATATTATAGGTCATAGACTTAGTAGTCTGAGGGACCTTAGTGGTGATCTTGTCCACACCCTAACTTTTTTAGAAGAGAAATGTGAAGGACAGAAATGTTAAGGGATTGCTTAAGGTCATACTACTAGTAATGGGGGAATCAAGATTTGAATACAGGTCCTCTTCCAAAAGACCACATTGTCTCTGATTCTCCACACCAAAGAATGACTGCTAACTCCTGTATGTGTTTGACAACTTTGTAGTGGAAGACAATATACTCTGAAGGAATTTGCTATTCTCCATCTTCATTTCTGTTTTTCTCCAGTGTTGTATGAATTCTGGAAATGTAATGTTAATTCTTTATTGGAGTATGAAATTCAATAATTATAACCATGGGCGAGTTTATCATATTATTTTTGAGTCATGTCTGACATTTCATGACTCGATTTCAGGTTTTCTTGGCAAAAACACTGGAATGGTTTGTTACTTACCTCTCCAGTTTGTTTTACATATAGGCCAACTGAGACAACTAGGGTCCAGTGACTTGCCCAGAGTCACACAGCTAATAAGTGTCTGAGGCCAGAAGACATCTCCCGACGATGAGTCCTACTAACTCCAGGTCTGGTAGTTTATACACTGATCTACTTTGTTACCTTTGGGCAAATCATTTCATGCTAAAAATAGAAGTTTTATCATCTATCATATGGGAATACCAAGTCCTGCTCTACATAGTTAAGGGACATTGAGAAGAAAAAACAACTTTCTACAAAGTCTTATGTAAAAGAAAAAAGAGCTGGAAAAACAATATCCTTGTAATACTGAACATATTAAGCCTGTATCTCCTACCTTCTTTCCTCCCCCAAAACTGTGATATGTAATAAGGATGTGTAATTGTATATTTAATATTTCAGATGATGAAAAACTACTAGCATTGACTAGTTTCTTCATAACTTATATTAGGTAGATCTTGAGATTTACATGCAACTTATTGTTAGAAAATGCTGGACTGAGGCTCCTCAGGTTCTATTCTGCCCTGAGAGTCTCATATATGGTGAGTCAGTGTCTTCTATTTGTTTTGAATTACATTAGAGTAACTGATACTTCCTAGCAGAGGGCAAAGGATTTAGCAAATGTTAGTTGACAAAGGAAAACAAAGTAGAAATGAACATCTTTTGCTGAAGACATTGGAAGGTGAGCAGGGATAGCTTAAACTTCCAAAGTTAACCATTATTTAAATTCAGATTGCAAACAAATGAAACTTAATGTCATAAACGACCATGGTTTCCTCTTCTGCCTCCAGTCCTCTATAATTCTTCTCTTCATTCACATAATTTTTAAAGAAAAAAAATCTCTTTCTGTTCATATCTTTACTATGTGCTATCTCTCCTTTTTGAATGTAAGCAAATGAGGGCAAGAATCAGATTTGGTTTTATATTTGTATTCTCCACACTTGGCATAGGATTTGGCATATAGAATTTAATAAATACTTTTTTATTTACTTTAAAAATATCCCCATGATGTTGACTTTAAATGATCCCTCTATTGCGAATATTAATAACATGGAAAAAAGGGGCAGCTGAGTAGCTCAGTGGATTGAGAGCCAGACCTAGAGATGGGAGGTCCTAGGTTCAAATCTGGCCTCTGACACTTCCTAGCTGTGTGACCCTGGGCAAGTCACAACCCCCAATACCTAGCCTTTACCACTCTTCTGCCTTGGAACCAATATACAGTATTGACTTCAAGACAGAAGGTAAGGGTTTAAAAATATAAAAATATAAAAATAACATGGAAATAGGTTTTGAAATACATGTAAAACCCTGTGGAATTGCTTGTAATCTCTGGGACACAGGAGGGAGGAGGGGAGAGAATGAACATGAATCATGGAAAAAATATTCTAAATTAATTAATTAAATAAAAATTTAAAAATATCTCCATGAACTTAAATGAAATTATAGAGATCGAGCTCCATATTTTGGGGGGTCCTGAGTGGCATTTAATGGCGTCAGATTGAAAAGACAGGAAACAGAAACTGAGAACAGCTAGACTAGTGGTTAGCCCATAGCTGCTCCAACTGCTATGGAGTTTAGAGTTTATTTATATACTGGTTTCAAACAAAGAACACAGAGAAAGAATCACAGCTGTGAAGGGGTTACAAATCATACACATACCCATTGAAGACTAAAAAGTAGAGAGATAGGTACAAGGACAACGGCCAAATTCCAACCACCAATTAGTAGGGGTTTAATTCTGGGAGCAGAAATATATTTCATAGAGATTTTTACTAATTGCATTCTGCCTTGATTTACAGTATTGCACCTGGTCAGATAAAGTCTTGTTTGGCCTTGTCTGTGTCTGGTCTTGACTATCTAAGAAATATATTTTTTAGAGTTCAGGCTTCTTAATTATCAAGGAGAAAAAAATGGTTAACTCAGTAGCTGCAGGTCTGATTAAGGACTCAAAGCTTTCCAATAAGAATATTGAGAAAGGTGGGGATCTAAAAATGAGTCAAAAGAGGAGTCTCAGATTTTTACCTTAGATGGCCCATTCGGTATGCTACTTGACATGCAGTGCAGAAAAAATCATACATACAGTTTTACTTGCCGATGATTTTGTAATGGGATCCAGATAAAACATCTGTTACAGACTCTGTTTCTCTAAATGACTCCCAAAAGCCTCCTGGAGGGGTCAAGTTGATTTTGGATTAACCAACCTGCTGGTACCAGAGCTTTTCAGGGCTCAGGTGACCAGGACCAAACACAAAGACTGCCTCAGCCTGGATTG
>NC_058131.1:711916929-711938247 GCF_016433145.1 Gracilinanus agilis
ACACACACACACACACACACACACACACACACACACACACACATATATATATATATATATAACAAAATAAGTGTAATTACTTTTGGAAGAGTTATTGGGGAATCAGTTCTTGTGAAAATGACACATGGATTGAACATTAAAGGGACATAGGGATTCTAAAAAGCAGATAAAGGACAATATTTTAGCTACAAGTGAAAATGTATGAAAAGGCACAGGAAGAGAAGGTGGAATTTCATGCATACAGAAACACAAGTAAGCCTCTTTGACTGAACCGTAAGCTCTGTAACTGGGGAATTATGTGTGATTAACTTGAATAGTTAGGTGAGTTCTTATTGTGAAGGGCCATAAATGAATACAACGAAGGGGACATTGTGTTTTATTCTGGAATCACTATGGAGTCTTTGAAAATTCTTGAACAGAAAGGGCCATATGATTGGGTCTATGATTTCAGAATAGCAAATTTGCATTGTGAGGAAGCTGTGAAGAAGATGGAAGTCAGAAGCTATATTGAAAGGAAGCTTACTGCTGTGAAAAAATGAGAGATATTTAAGAATTGGATTAGGGTAGTTGTGATGTAAGTGAAGAGAAGGAAACAGGTATGAGAGATATGTTGATAAGATTACCAAACCTGGAGACAGATTGGGAGAGTCATAGAGCATGTGCAGTTGAATTGGGCAATGAACTTGGGTGACTGGAAGAGTCTGCCAATGGGGAATGATTGACTGCTTCCCCTTCCTCTATAATGGAAAGCCATGTTCCCTTGTCATTTTCTTTGTGAGAAGGCAAAAGGGAATACATTTAATGAGGAGCTCCTTTTAAGCATAACATTTTTGAAGTCTGTGTGCTTTCATTTCTCAGAGGAGAAAAAGATAAAAATTTCCTCCAGTTTTTCATGAGAAAGAAAGATGATCATTGCCTGAGAACCTTCTTTCCCCTTGGTCTTGAGGGGTCAAGGCCAACCTCCAACCACAAGAGGACACAGAAAAAAAATTTACAAGGATTGCTCATTTATCTCTGTGATGTCTTCACAAGGGAGGTATCTACTGGCATTAATTATACATTAGGACAGAAGTCCAAAAAAATGAGGCACCATAGGCAGAATTTGAGTCCTAAAGCTATTTTCTCCTATCCTCTTTTTTTGCGTTGGCCTTCTTGGGGGTGTAAGAGGCTATCCGTGTTTTGTTGGATTTAGACTGAATGCAAGGGTTGCAAAATGATAGACTCCAAATCATCTGTCACTCCTTCCACCCCTTTGGAAATACCTGCATTTGCTTATGAATTCCCTTGCTTGGTCAGGAGATTATTGGTCTTTCTTTGTGCTGATGACATTATTCTTTACAGATGACTGATGATTATAGCATTAATTGAAGTATCAACAGCTGATTTTCATTGAGCTTTAGCGTGATTTAATGGGGACAATTTCTTTAAGTACAAAGAACACAAATGCTTTTGCAAGAAGGCGAAAATTAGAGGTACTGAAAAATCTATTCAGGCTGATGTTGCTACAGGGCAAACTTTTTAGCTGACAACTTTGTACCATACAGATAAAAGTTTCCTAGAGCATCCACAATAAGAATTGATGTGATTTCTATTGTATCTGTAGTGAGGGGCCCTCCTCTCCCTGGGAGGCATAGATTTTTATACTGGAAGTAACAGCCAGAAGATTCCAACCCTCACCCCATCCTCTTAGGACATACTGGAGAAGAAGCCTAGGGCAATTTGAGTAATCAGGCCCTAAGCCTTCAGAGGAAAGAGGGAGATGGAAAGAGAGCAAAATGTCTTCAAAAGTCAAAAGAATTCCAAAGAAACAGGCCTCAGGAGTGAAGGATAAAATAGGAAAACTTTGATGAGTTCTTAATGAGCCAACTTCCTTAAATATTTTTCTACACAGTATTTGGAATACAATAGGAAGTATTTAAGAATTACCTGTTGCATTGACTTAAAAATGGAGACCTATCTGAGTGAATTTAAAAAGAAAAGTATTGCTACACACACTTGAAGAGATAGTTAAGCAGTATGTATGTATATTTGCACAAATGTATGTAGACATATATGTATGAATGGATGGATGGAGGTGGGTTGGTGGAAGCCAAATATTCTTTTGGTTTTTATCCAATCAGTGTATAGGAAGGGTTCTTAACCTTTGCTGTGTGTCATAGACCTCTTTGGCAGTCCAGTGAACTCTGTGGACCCCTTCTCAGATCATTAAAAAATTCAAAGAAAAACTAAATTTCAATAAGAACTTAGTAAAAATAAACTTGTATTTTTTCCCATTTTGTTCAGTCATTTTCAGTAATGTATGACTCTTCATGGCTCTGTTTGGGATTTTCTTGGGAAATATATTGGTGTGTTTTGCTATTTACTTCTTAAGCTCATTTTACAGATGAGGCTGAGGCAAACAGAGTTAAGTGACTTGCCCAAGGTCACACAGATAGTGTCTGAGACCAAATTTGAATTCAGGAAGATACCAGACTCAGTCCTTTATCCCCACTGCACCATGTAGCAGTTATTTCTGAAATCTTTCCACAGTTCCTTTGGAGATCCATGGACCCCAAGTTAAGAACCCTTGAAGTAGGTGTTCCCAATAATAATGCATACTGGAAGTCATTTATGCCTATGGATCTTGTTCTATTCTAGTTTATGTCTTTACATAGTTCTTCATAGAAGGTTCAGACAACAAATTGGGATCTTCTTCTCCTGACATCTTGTGGATGTCAATGGAGCACATAGTCTATTAATTGCTTATTCCTTGTTCTTAGCATGGGACCATTATCTTTTTTAATCATACTTTTGTTTTTGACAATATACTTTTCCTGTATTATATTCCTTATGATAAAACTTTGCAAAATGAGCTAGCATGAAAATAATTTCCATTTATGTAGCAAAAACAGTTTTTAAAGGAAATCAGTAAGATTTTCTAAATCAAATCATCATATATTATTATAGTGATGGCTTCGATTAAAAATGAGGGAGGATACATAAAAATAATAAAAATGGTTTGAGATATTTAGGTTAGGGATAATTCTACTGATCTGAAGGCCAATATTTATACATAATGAATCCTTTTTTTTTCCCCAAGCAAAGATTTAGAAAATGTTGGCTAAGATGAGAACCAAGTTAAATAATAACAAAGAAAATGAATCTAACAGATAAGAAATAAATCATTCTTTGGTGGAATTCACTCCTGATTTATTTGTTTGTATAAATATGGTTAGATTACTGATGGTTAACCATCCAAATTAAAACATAAAAAGGATATTTCATGTAAGAAGTGAAAGTTATAAAGGGTCATAGATACCGAGCTATTCAATAATAACAATATGTGCTTAATATGCACTGGGAATAGTGATAAGTGATTGGGATACAGATAAAGGCAAACATGTTTCCAGTCTCAAGTGGTTTATATTTTAGTGAGGGAGACAACATATAAATAATTAGTATGTAAAGATATATACAGAGTAGATAAAAATTAACCTTGTAGGGAAAGATAGTACCTGGGCAAACAAGGAAAGACGACTTATATAGAAGAAGGGATCTGAGCTGTCTTGAAGGAAACCAAGGAAGCCAATAGATGGAGGTGAGGAAAGAGAGTATTCCAGGCAAGAGGGGAATCCAGTTCAAAGCCATGGAGATTGGAAGTGGAATATTATATGTGGGGAACAAAAAATAATTTAGTGTAATTAAAAATATAACAACAAATAATCTTAGAGTGTGTGGAGGGGAGTAACTTTAAGGAAATTGAAATAATAGGCAAGGGTCTGGTTGTGAAGGTACTTAAATTGCAATGCTGTCAAGGTGCAATCTCTCCATAGACAAGCTCCTTCAGAACTTGTGTTATAACTTGCATCCCCTACTGGAAGGAGGAAAAATAGCAGGGAGCTGTGAAGTCAAGGAGATCCATCATAAGGGAATGACAGTTGCATGAATATTGATGACACCTATTTAGAACAGACAAAAGTGAAGACAAAATGGTAGAAGCTGTGACAAAGGATAGCTGTTGTTAGAAGGGCAACATTTTCTGTAGCATTGGCATCCCATACTATATTATGACTTCTTTCATTGCTAGAACTCCATTCAGGGAAGTCTTGAAGAAAGTATAGTTCTCTGGGGGATGATTGCCTAATACAGGATGAGAATTGTCTTTTGATTATCTATGGACCCAGAAATGAGTCTTTCTGTATTCCTCACTGGGTTACTAAGATACTTATAAATTTTGAAGGCTTATAGACTTGAATATTTAACAGGTCACTAAATTATACGTGAGTCCTTTATTCCAGGAGTGAGTACCTGATTAATGCTAGTGCATTAAAAGAACTTACCTAGCAATTTAGAATTACCCAATGTGGTAGTATAGATTGGATGCTCAACTGGGAAACAAAGGATGTGAGTTCAAGTTCTTATTCTGTCATTACCAGGATATCAGCCAAGAATTGCAAAATGATTGGGTTAAGGTGCAACCTGTGACCATTCCATATTTTTATTCTTTATCAAACCAATTGAATCATTCAGGAATTAACTCAGTGATCTCATTTGTACCAATAGTATCGTGCAGAGCATTGGGCATGGCATTAAGATATCTAATTTCAAATCCATCCTTTGATGCCAAGCTTATTAATCACCATTGTTTTCAATTTCCTCATCCACTGCACAGGTTGTTATGAGCATCAGATAGGATGGTGTATATAAAGCACTTTGTAAACCTCAAAATACCATATATATATATATATATATATATATACATATATATATATATGTGTGTGTGTGTGTGTATGTGTGTGTGTGTTAGGATTTTTCTGAGCAACTCCATAAACAACATTATTTCTGAATGTAAGCTCCTTATGATCAGAATTTTTCAACTTTTGTCTTAGTAGACTAAGTGCCTACCTAGTACTTGGCATAAAACAGACTCTTAATAAATGATTATTAGTTGATTCACCAGAAAGAATATTTGTTTTTTATCATATACACATATGTACACATGCATACATGCATATTTATACACACATACACATATACAAGCATACATATTGGTTGGACTTCATCATGAGGAGTAAGGAACCTGAGTAGCTATCCTTTATCCTCCATATTCACACCTTATCCCTCCTTTTCTAAGGGTCTCTCTCCCATTGGTGGGCTCTTCCTAGGAACTTTCATTCCAAGGAAGAGTCTATACCAGTGATTCCCAAAGTGGGTGCCACCGCTCCCTGGTGGGTGCTACAGTGATCCAGGAGGGCGGTGATGGCCACAGGTTTTTAACTTTTTTTGTATTACATTCGATTCTGAGTTCAATAAATAGTTTAATAATTTCAAAGTTCAATGTTTCTAACTTACACCTTTCTTTATTATATTTTATGAAAAAGGTAGAAACATTAATATGTATATCTTTCCTATTAATTGCTATTAAAATTAAAAAAAATAATTTCCAGGGGGCGCTAAATAATATTTTTTCTGGAAAGGGGATGGTAAGCCAAAAAAGTTTGAGAACCACTGGTCTACACCAACCATCTCAGTTGTCTGGATTTTTCTACCATAAGCCTGAGTAGACACTTTCTGCCATCTTTCCTAACTTCCCACTTTTTTCTCCTTTTAGAATTATTTTCTCTCCATAGAATATAAGCTTCATGAATGTGATGACTTTTTATAAATTGTATTCATACCTCTAATGGTTTTCACAGTGCCTAATACATATTAAGTGCTTTTAAAATGCTTGTCAATTTGTTGCAGAATACACACATATATTCCTTCATACATATATATAATATCATATATATGTACACATATGTGTGCTAGTACACAAAGACATGCACACACAAAAAATGTACATTCATACATGTAAAAATATCACACATACCATGGAAACATTGTACATATGTATACATATAAGGACAATAATCATGTATATGCATTTATGTGCACATATATAAAACTTTATTCCAATGCAGAATAATTTTATGTGTTACCAAGCACTAAAAGAAAGCAGTAGGTTTCAATGCAACCAGTTCTCAGTGAATAATTAAAAATTATCTCCTTCAATTAATTATTAAAGTTTAATTTGTGTTTCTATGCAGGGGTTGAAATGTGAGTGTGAAATTGTGACCTTAATCTCTATTTAGTGGGCCTTTTTTTTTAAAGCTTGTTCATTTTGTTCATTCTGAAATATTTCTCCAGGGAAAACTTGATGAAGTTTCGGGAAATATTAAAAGTGCCACTCACTCTTTTAAAAATTTGCAATTTCATTCCTATCGTGCTTTCCTTGGGATGATTGCTATGCAGAAGTTAATACAATAGACAAAACTTACATATTTTTTCTTCTTCACCTTGACTGTCTCTTATAAAGGGGATGAATGAATAAGATATAGAAAATTGTTAATTCAGAATATGTCCCCCAGCATTAATAGAAAAAAAAAGCATTAGTTGCCTTGATTTTTTGTTTTAATGTCTTTCGATATTTCATCTTCTTGGACAGAGAAATGAGATAAAAGTATTCCAATTATCTTTAATAAGAAACCAAATTATATCCCCCAGAAAATTAAAAAAAAAAACTATGACAATATAGGATATGGAGGAAAAAATTAACCTATTACTGAAAAAATTACACAGAAGACTGACCTACAGGGATATGATAAGTTAGTGGTGAATCATATCACATGAAGATGTTTTGTTTGTAAGCCATGGAATGCCAACTGAATAATCTTTGTATTGAACTCTTTGGTCTAGTGTTACATTATAGTGATGGCAACCTATGTGAGGGATGAATAATTCCATACTTTCATAAATATGCAATCACCATCAATTTGTGGTGTATGATGATAAGTTCTTTGGTAGTTCAAAGGGAAAAGTTTTGTGTTAGTAGCAAAAGGATCAGAGTTCAGATTCTGACCCTGCTACTTGCCATCTATGAGAACTTAGGCAAAACTCTTATATTCCTGGATTTGAGCCATTTTATCTTTTAAGGAAGAGGATTAGACTGGATGGTGACATTTGAGGTGACTTCCAGTTACATATATTACCCTATGCTTCCATTTGTAATGAAAAAGAGTCACAAGCTTGTACACTATGGAGAGAAACCAAGTGTGAAGATTTTTTAAAATTTTTTTTTATGATTTATTAATGGATAATTGAACCATTTAATTGCTTAGAATGAATCGAGTTGTCCAGTTCAGCATGGTAAGTCTACAAGGAGGGACTGGTAAGCATGATTTCAGGGTCAGGAAGGCTGGTAGAATGTTTGGTTTGGAAGACTAGTTCACTGGTCTCCTTCACAGGATAAACTTATTTTGCTAATAGTTATTAAGAAGATAATTAAAATGAAAATGTTAAAAATATTGATTTTCAGAATTGGAGATCAATGAATGGTAGAAAAGAATATAGCAAACAGTATAATTATTTTTCTATCATTACTACAATTTACATCCATTTGATGAATCACAGATATTGCATGTGTTTCCATCCTTGGATTGATTTCATCAACATGGTCATGCCTTCCAAGACGTAGATCTGATCCCATCTACGCCTTTTAATTCTGGCTAATTTTTGTCCATGACCTAAGGTAAGTCTTCCACTAGTCAATCAGTCAGTCAAAAAATATTTATTAAGCCACTACTATGTGTTAAAGAATTTGATTTGCTTGATAATGGAATTATAAAAAAATTTTGTTTTTCATTTATTTTTTCTCCAATGGGGACAGAAACTGATGGATAGAAAATATATATTTTAAATAAAAAAATAAATTAAGAAAAAATAAAATGAATTTGGTGTAGTATCTAGACATGAAGCTGTGTATCTTTTAGCAAATTTTCCCATGGTAATACATATCCTCAGAATATCTTCAGATAATAAAAGTATATTCCCAGTTCTCTACAATGATTTCAAGTTCTTTATACACACCCACTCTCTCTCTCTCTCTCTCTCTCTCTCTCTCTCTCTCTCTCTCTCTCTGTCACACACACACACACACACACACACACACATATGTCTCTAGGGTTCTCTTGCCACACATATTTTACAGTTTGCAAGATAACTGCATCAAAGGCTCCTGGAAGAATGTAGGATTTTCATCATGAACGTGCTGAGAAATGATTTAAAAACATATTTTATTTTCATCTTAAATTATCTGAGTAATTGTCTATCTTCCATACATTTGGAGCTTTTAGATTATCTAAACATCAGTAAGATTTTAAGTGATAGTGTAGTTAGTATCCATATGTAATTATAGGAAGCCAGAAAGCCATACCTTGGAGAGACAGTTGTCGGTCATGCACACTACCAGCATCTACATGGCTTGTGACAAATGAATAGTTGCATTTCCGCATTGTTTGGGGAAGTCATTAGGGTGCTCGTTCCTTTCTTCCTCCCTCCCTCCCTCCCTCCTTCCTTTCCTCCTTCCTCCCTTCCTTTCCTTTCCTTCCTTCCTTTCCTTCCTTCCTTCCTTCCTTCCTTCCTTCCTTCCTTCCTTCCTTCNCTTCCTTCCTTTCCTTCCTTCCTTCCTTCCTTCCTTCCTTCCTTCCTTCCTTCCTTCCTTCCTTCCTCCCTTCCTTCCTTTCAACTTTCTGTCTAAAATATTTGTGAATGATGAAAACATTTAGGAAGTCCATAATATGTGGAAAGCATTCTTCTATGCACTGGGGATACAGACAGAAAAAGAAGACTATCCCTGCTTCTGTTTTTTAAAATTATATTTTAATTTCTTCCTTCCAGAATTTTTACTTCATATTTTTTATCTCATTTCATTTCTTTTAAATATTAATTTAGTCTTTTGGAAAATTCTTTTTCCCCTCTTTTACTTTTTATCTCTGCTTACATTTATTCTAGAGTCATATTCTATTCTTACAATTATTCTAGAGTCATTTTCTCCTTATCTTTGGGTTTTGGAATGATCTGTGGATCTCTCTTAATTCTTTAAAGTGGCCCTATTATTTTTCTGCTTACTCATCCTATAGCCTTAACTCATGAATTGGGACTTTGTGCAAAGGCAAGTTCCAACTTCCTGCCAAATTGGTGGGTGAAAGTGTGTATGATCTTGATATTAGTCATCTGGTTTCTGTGTTATTCCTCACTTTCCAAGGTTACCCCTTTACCACAAACTATGAACTCCAGTACAATTTATTTCAGGTTACTTAATGACATCTTAGTACAGAATATTATGAACCTCATGGTCCCTGAGATTGAGGAATTCTGGTCTGAGAGTTATTGCATCTGGACTTGTTATTACCACTCCCAGGAGCTTCCAAGGTCTCTACTGTGGATTTTGACTATCTTGATCTTTCTCAGGTTGCCTCTGCTGTTGCTAGCTAGATAAAGAGCTTTATAGTCTCATATGTCTCTGGAATGGTTTTGGACCATACAGAAGGCTGTTGACATATTTGCTTTCCTGTTGACCATAGGCTTCCGGTTGACTTTTTGAATAGTTTGGAGTGGGAAAAGTTACTTATTTCTCCTTGTATGTATTAGTCCTTATTTGATCTGGTACTGTTATTTTTTAAAAACTGGGATGCCTGCCTCTGTGCTGCCAGTCATCTTGACCTTAAGATTGATTCCTTGAAAATGTTAAAGGCAGAGGCATCTTAGTGAGATGACAGAATATCATTGTTATATGTGTCCTCTCACCAAAAACACATAAAATGTGGGCTATCCCACTTGCAGAATGTTATATTTAGAAATTGCTCCCACAGGATAATTACTGTGTAAATTCCTTTTCATCCTGTAAAATCACAAGCTATCATTTGCATTTTTCCTTCTTATATTCTAAATGAAAAAAATAATGTGATGTCAGTTCCCATGGATATGATTCCCAAATCATTTAAATGCTTCTAATAAGTGAAATTAAAGCTGAACCCCAGTTTCCAGTAACATTTCCCATATATTTTGATGAATGTTGGAATATCCTGTGTGTGTGTCTGTCTATGTATCTCTCTCTCTCTCTCTCTCTCTCTCTCTCTCTATATATATATATATATATATATATATATATATATACATACCAAAGTATCTATCTGCTTTTCTATCTATCTCTCTATTGATCTCTCCATCCATCTATCCATCTATCCATCCATATATCCAACTATCCATCCATCCATATATCCAACTATCTATCTATCTATCTATCTATCTATCTATCTATCTATCTATCTATCTATCTATCTATCCATCCATCTAGCTCTCACACCTGTCTCCCTATCTGTCTGTCTATTCATCCATCCATCTATCCATCTATCCATCTCTCTCTCTCCCTCTCTCTTTCTATCTATCTATGTCTGTCAGTCAGTCAGTCTGTCTCCCTATCTGATAAATTAAACATTCAAATATGGCTTTCATAATCTAGACTTTGAGCTAAGAATGGGGATTCAAAGAAATATAAAATAAAACTATTAATATGAACAAATAAAAAGCTAAAACAAATAAAAAAGCAATTTCAGCTCTCAAGGAACTCACAGTTTAAATGGAGATCCACTGTGTAAACAACTATGTACAAATAAGGTCTGAACACAAAAAGTTGGGGATAATCAATTACAGGAATGCTCTAACATTAAAAAAGGATTGAGGAGGACTTTTGATAGAAGGTAGGATTTCAGTTAAAGGGAATCCAAGGAAATCAAGAAGTGGCTATAAGGATGGAGAGCCAATTAATATGCCTTGATTTGAGGTTGAGTGTTTTATGTGGGGAAGAGTAAAAAGGTTACAGCCATTAATTATAAACTACATAGAGGGAAGTACCATGATAGAAGACCAGAAAAGAACAGGTCAGGTCATGGAGGGCTACAAAAACCAAAAAGGTTTTGTATTTGATCCTGGAGGTAATAGGGAGCCACTGGAGATTGCACAGTGGGGGTGGGGCAGTGATATTGTCAGATCTGCACTCAAGAAAGATCAGCTTAACATCTGTATGGAGGGTGGACTAGAATGGGAGAGAGTAGGAGGAGGTAGACCCATTAGCAGGTTATTGCAATCATCTATGCAAGAGGTGACAAAGACCTGATTCAGGTTAGTGGCAGTGGCAGATGAGAAAAATGGGCATATTTTAGTAATGATACAAAGGTAGGAACAATAGAACTTAACATTAGATTAGATGTGGAGCATAAGAATGGTCAAAGAGAGTACTTGAGTTGTAAGCCTGAATGACGGGGTGGATGGTGGTACCCTTCAGTAAAAGAATGGTTAATCTCCCTCCCTCCCCCCCCCCCCCTCTCTCTCTCTCTCTCTCTCTCTCTCTCAATATTTCTGTTTAAGACAGAGGGTCTTAACCTGATGTTTAAAAAATATTTTGGTAACTTCATATAAATGTAATTGATTTCTTCCTTAAACTTATTTTATTATATGCATTTAAAAATCATTATTCCGAAAAGGAGTCCATGATACACACAGATACATAAAGACAGACAGACAGACAAACAGACAGATAGGTAGATAGATAGATAGATAGATAGATAGATAGATAGATAGATGATAGATAGATAGATAGATAGATAGATAGATAGATAGATAGATAGATAATAGATCTTGGTTCAAGTACTGCTTCTGATACATACTAAGTGTGTGACTGTAGGTAAACCTCAACATCTCTGTGTGTTGGTACCTCATTATATTTAGCAAGCCTTTAAGGGCTTAAGAATGGGCTACATTAAGAACTTCAGAACTATAGACAAGAAGTTGATACATTAGAAGAGCTAGCTCAGTAGCAAAGGGAGAGAGTCTAAATCATGGTTATCCTGGTTAAATGAGAGGGTTGTTATTTTTCAATTGTGTCCGACTTCTTAATTCCATTTGGGTTTTCTTGGCAAAGATACTGGAGTGATTTGCTGTTTCCTTCTCCAGATCATTTTATATATGAAGAAACTGAGGCAAACAGGGTGAGGTGACTTTCCCAGTGTCACACAATTAGGAAGTATCTGAGGCTGAATTTGAACTCCAATCCCGGTACTCTGTTCTCTGTGCCACAGTTGGAAAGACTATTTAGCAACCCCTATAATCATTGGGCTTTCTAGAATTAGCATAATATATTAGCTAGAATGATGGGTTTCCTATGAATAAAATTGGAAAATGGGCTTGAACTTTTCTTTGATGCTTCCTAATTTGATGTCCAATGGCAGGCATGTCTATGAATCTCAGTTTCCACATCTGTACAAAGGCAACATATTGATATGTTACTGAACTGAGCTTTTATGAGACTTAAATGAGATCATCAAACATTGAATTAAGGATATTTTCAGCTATCATTTTCATCACCCTAGATTTTGATCTAAGCTATTTGATACCCTACCTAGTGGTTTTACTACAAGACTATACCATCTCTCTCCTCTATTGCCCATCATGCTAAAGGACAGTACAGACATCATGTATCGATTCCATAGACACTCCACGGACTCAGTCACCATTCTCCAAACTCTGAGTCATTATGGAGAGGGCATTTAGGAACATTTTTCTTTAGACAGAAAAAGTTAGATCCTAGATCAAAGTAGTGAAATTCCTTCTAAGATCTTTCTCTTGGAATGTGAGAATTAAATACTTTAGAACCTCCATTCAACAGCCACTACTTCCAGTCAGGCCCTCTTTAACTCTCTGCTATACTATTATGATGGCTTCAAGTTCCTCACTCTTCTTTTCCATCTTGCATACAGCTGCCAGTGACTGTAATTCAGTATGGGTCTGATGATTCCACTCCCTTACTCAATCAAGTCCAGAGGCTCTCTGTTGACTCTAGAATAAAACGTAAGCCACTGCATTTAGCTGTTAAGGCTCTTCACTACTTGGCACTAACCCATCTTTAAATCTTTACTGTGTATTATCCTCTCTCCTTGGTCAACTACTCTTTCTATGATTCAGTCTAACTGGTCTTTCCTATGTTCCCTACATATAATTTTTCATCTCCCATCTCCTTGCCTTTGTACTGCCCTTCCCTCATTCCTAGAATATGTTTCCTTCTCATCTCTCCTTATAGAATCCCTCTCTTCCTTAATGACTCATATCAAGTCCAACCTACATGAAGCCTTTTCTTGATCATTAAATAGAACTTTGGAGAGGCAGGAAGACATCAATTGAAATCTGGCCCCAGACCTTTACTAGCTCTGTGATCCCAAACAGGTTACTTAACCTCCCTCTGCCTCAGTTTCCTCAAGTGTTAAATTTGCGTAATAACTGCATTTCTCAGGGTTGTTGTAAAACTCAAATGAGATAATATATGCATAGTGCTTATCACTAGGCTTGACATATAGTTAATGCTTAAGAAACACTTGTTCTCTTCCTCTTTACCAATGAGATAGGTTATCATTGAATAGTTATTAACCTGAGAAACTTGGGAATGGGCAACAAAAGCCAAATAGTCATCACTCAAATCCATGTCAGAAGGGTGAGAACTTGAGTCCAGGTGAACGTTGGAGCTGGAGTTCAGAGAGCAGGGAACATGGGTTTTAGATAAGGACAGCTATGATTAGCTCTACAAGTCTATGATTCTTTGTTCAGACTTTGGATAAAGTTGGAGTAACCATGCTTCCATTACATAGCATTAATTATCCCTGAGATTGATCCATCAAATGCAATCAGTCAATCAGTATTAAACAATATTGAGCTGCCTTCAGACCCTCTCTCTGATAGCTCCCTGAGTACAGGGGCTGTTAACTTATGTCTTTGTATTCACTGTAGGCGTAGGGCTTGTCACCTAATAAGTACTGCAGAAATGCTTGCTGATTGACTGACTGACTATGTGAGCAAAGGTTAGTCACTCAATCTCTGGGAACATCAGACAACTCTCTAAGGAAAAGTAAGATAATGGGGAAAACTGAATTATGTGCTACAGTTTTTCTCCTACTTGGTCCCTTTAAAAGGATGCTAAGGACAGTGAGGAACATTGTAGAAAACTACATATTGTATCTTTTATTTCAGCTTTTCTCTACCTTCCTTTCTGCACATGCTATATATGCTCCTTAGAGGAGGAGAAGTGGAAAACCAAGATCATCTGTAGTTTCCTTCTGATAGCCTGTGAGATTGTTAGCAAGCAATTTAGATTTTCTGAGCCTTGGTTTCTTCCCAAGCAAAACGAGGAGTCAGGATTCGACTTCTGGTATTCCTTCCAAACCTAATACTCTATGACTTTATATCAATCAATCAGTAACCATTTATTGAGTACCTACTATGTGTCAGGCACTGCTACATGCTGGAGGTGACCTCTTGGTGCAGACAGACCTCTGCTCAACTTATTCTTCACTTAATACCTGACCCCATCTTCTATCTTAGAATCAGTATTAAGTATATTAAGTATCAGTTGTTAGAGCTAGGCAATTGGGGTTAAGTAACTTGCTTAGGGTTACACAGCTAGAAGTGCCTAAGGCAAGGTTTGAACCTAGGCCTTCTTGACTCCAGGTCTGACTCTCTATCCACTGAGCCACCTAACTTCCCCTTACTCTTCATTTTTTAACTATACCTTTGGAGATCAACAAACCTTGCTAAGTTCTCACCCTATATCTGAATCACTGACAATTTAGGTTTAGAATTAGAAGAAATAAATTCTCTAATTCTGTCTTCTTATTTCACAGATGGGACACCGGAGGACTAGAGGATTTAAGTGACTTACATAAAGCCATATTAATTAATGGCACTGCTAGACTTAGATACCATGTTTCCTGTTTCCATGGAAAGTCCTTTTTCAGGATGCAATAGATCTGCTCCATGCTATTTCATGTCATGCCTCTAAATGACATCTTTCAGAGTTGTAGAGTTAGAAAATCTTGAGCCCCTAAAACCACATTACCCAAAATTCCTTTCTGTAGTACCCACAATGCTTTTCCCTTTGTGTACATTTGCATTTTCACATGTTGGTTATTGAGTTCTGAGGCTCCCCTAACTATACAGAGTGAATTATTTGGGTCATCTTAATAATTTTGCCAATAACTATATTGTTTGTTGATTCTTGAGTCTTCAAGAGATTTGCTCATCATAAGGGTCAGAACAAGTGATGAACACTAGGACATGAACACATCTAATACAGTATCTAGAAAACAGCATGTACGTGACCCTATAGAACTCAAACAAACAAAAGTGTTTGTAGTGAACAAATCCAAATTTATCATCAGGAAACTTAAAGACTGGAAGTTCCATCTCTGTTGTCTACTGTTTATATAAACATAGATGACTCAACTAAGGTTCCCTTTACCCCTCTGTGAAGTGGGCATGATGATATTCATAATACCATTCTCACCAGATTATTGTGAGGCACATGTCATGTAATGGCTATTAATTGCTTTACAAACCTTAAAGTCTGATAGAAATGTCAACTGCTAACACTATTACCTCTAGTTAATAGAAGAGTTTATAAACTTGAAGAGGCCATGCACTAGTGCCAACTTAACTTGCTTAAAAATAAAAGGTTTCATCTTATAGGATAATCTCCAAAGAATAGAGTAAGCAGATTTTTCTGATTTCAGTCTCTTAAACCCAAAGAGCTAAGTGATAGATCATTAAACACTGTCAAAGCCCTACAGTGTGAACACTAAACAGTTCTGAAATGGAGCTTCCAAACTGAAATCATTTCAGATGACAGCCAGAGTCTTCTGCCTCCATCTGCCTGAGTGCTGGACAGAGACATAGGAAAACTTGAGTTTGAATCCTACCTCAGACCCTTTTATACCCTACTTGTGGGTAACCATAGGCAATTCTCTTGACTTTTCTCACCCTTAATTTCCTAGACTATAAGTGAAAATAATAAAAGTACCAAATACACAGTAGCTCTGTGAGAGAGGGATCAAGTGAGATCAAGTGAGATAATACATGCAAAGTACTTTGCAAACTTTATAATACTCTCTAAATTCTAACTATTATCACCTTTATCATCATTATCATCATCACATGATACATATGAAGGTAAAGGTCAAGATCATCTTTATTCTTATAGTCATATATTAAAGCAATTTTGCATAAGCCATCTATCTATCTAGGGCAGTGGTGGCAAAGGTTTTCAGGTTTGTGTGCCCAAACAGCATCTTCAGTAAACCCTGTAAACCCCCCACTCCACCCTGCATTATACCAGAGAGTGGAGGAAGTGCTCACTTTGGGTGGCTGGACAGAGGGGCAGGACATGAAAAAATGTCCTTTGGCACTGCGTAGAGGGGAATGGAGCAGCTCTCCTATGCCAACTCTGCATGCATGCCAATACTTTGCCAACACTGATTTAGGATATATAGAGTATTCAGGGAGGATTACCACCTCTGGTTCAAAGGTTTGCACATCTCTCTTCAGGGATGCTCCTACAACTTTGCTGTCCATCTCTCACTCAATTTTCCCTCTCACACCCCAGTGAAATTGTTTCTTTAGGTAGGTAAAACCAGATTAAGAATAACAGACAAGCTTCAGACCTATTGTGGGTGAAAGGGATGTCTACCTCAAACATGTTAAGACTTCTGCCAGTGGAATGGATGGATGGAAAGAATTTGTTTTAGTAGTCATGAAGGCATATGAAGCAGGTACTATAGAGCACTTAGAGCCTGGTCAGACATCCTGCTTCTGCCCTTCGATGACTGGAAGACACGGAAACTGATGACTGAGCAATTCTACTTCACTTAAATCCAACTCATTCACAAATCAAGAAATCACACTATGATGTCATTGGTCCTCTTTGAAAATGAGGACAAACAATGCATACACTATCAATCTGCCTCTCTGTCTAATATTTATCCACTTATATTTTTCTCTTTCCTCCCTACCTCCTTCCATCCCTCCCTTCCTCCCTTCCTTCCTTCTTTACTTCCTTCCTTTTCCCTCTCTCCAACTATTAGTCATTCCCATTAGAATGTGAATTCCTTGAGGGCAGAGATTTTCTTTCCCCTTTCTTTGTATCCCCTCTGGTTAGTACAATGCCTAATACACAGTAGGTATTTAATAAATGATTATTGAAACTCTAACTACTAGCATCTACTAGGTACTATTTGTGTATCTACCGCTCAGTGAGGAAAAAAAAAAGCTCTAACAATATAGATTCATAGCTGTTCTGTAACTCAAAGCTTTACAGAGTTGCTAGTGGCTGAGAAAAATTAAATTCCTTACCCAGATTCACAGAATTATTAGCTTTTAGAGTTAGTAATTGTACTTGAATCTTCCTGATCTTGAGAGTATATCTCTATAACATGTTTTAAACAAGTATGTCTGTAATCAATTTTCATTACATGAAACAAAATAAAATAAAGCAAAATACTTTACCCTCAATTATATGATTATTTCATGAGAAAACCTGGAGATTTGGGGTACTTAATTTTGAAGGTAATTAAGATATTTTAAGTTGCTTTGTGTTTTCATAGAAACTAAGCAGAACTTCCCTCTTATTTGCTTTATTTAATATAGCTGTAATCTTTGTTCAAAGTCATACAGCATGACCTAAACTATGGTTTGGGATAGATTTAATATTTTGTGTATATAGTAATAAATTAGAAGGAACCTTGTGGTGACAAGAGGTTAAACTTAATTTCTTGAAGGTTATTTGCCAATGGATAAAAAGCTCTGGCAGTTCCTTCCAAGTACGGAAGGCTTCAAGCACTGGCTCTGATGGACCATACACTGGTGTCCATGCTAACTAATTTCAGAGAAGATCACTTCGATCACCATTTGATGAAAATTGTTTCAAGCAAAGTAACTCTCCAGCTCCTTTTACTAAGTCATCAGTGGGCTTCATTGTCGTTGATCAGTTGTGTCTGATGCTTTATGACTCTATTTGGGATTTTCTTGGCAGTGATACTGGAGTGGTTTGTCATTTCCATCTCCAGTTCATTTTACAGAGGAGAAAACTGAGCCAAAGTTGTTTCAGTGACTTGTTCAGGCCTATCCAGGTAATAAGTGTCTGAGACTGGATTTCTGCTGAGTAAGATGAGTCTTTCTGATTTCAGGCCCAGCACGCTATCCACTGTGCCACCATACGTGAACTAATATCAATCAAATTAAACATATTTTATATTTTTTTGAGAAAAGCTCTTAGCACAGTGTCTGGCATGTAGTGCATACTATATAAATGCTTACTCCTTCCCTCTGTGATATCTATAACAGTGGTGGTGGTGGTGGGGAACCAATGCCATGAATTTACTCTTTTTTTTTCAAAACCCTTACCTTCTTCTTCTTAGAAGAGCAGTAAGGCTTAGGCAAAGGTGATTAAATGACTTGTCCAGGGTCACAAAGCCAGAAAGTGTCTGAGGCCAGATTTGAATTTAGGACCCCCCATCTCTAGGCCTGGTTCTCAATCCACTGAGCTATCCAGCTACCCCCCTCCCCCAGTGAATTTATTCTTGAAATATTCATATTTAATAATAGTCTCCTGATAATTTTACCCCTGGTTTTCTGGTGTAATAAGGAAATTGTCATAATCAGGCCAACATCTAATTAACTACAAGGACACAATCATATTAATCCATGTCACTGTCTAATGGAATAGAAAATCTGGTGCTGGAAATCTCTTTTACTCTAAACATTCAGTTAAGTTATGTTTTCTTTTATTATCTCTAGGTTTTAGATTATGTCATTCATTTATAGACCAAATGTAGTTGAGTAAGTGTATGGGGGATTATCCACTGAACTAGTACTTTATGAAGAAGCTATTCTGAATGATGCAGGACAAATTCTTCTTTTGACTCATATAATCTGTGGCCTAAAACCAAAGCTCTTAGTTTGAGTTGGATTAGGTTTAATGATGAATGGATGGGGTATAGCTAGGTGGCTTAGTCAACTGACAGTCAGGCCTAGAGATGGGAAGTCCTGGGTTCAAATCTGAATTCAGATACTCTTTAGTTGTATGAACCTGGACAAGTCACTTAACCCCCATTGTTTGGCCTTACCACTCTCCTTCCTTGGAACCAATACATGAAATTGATTCTAAGAGAGAAAATAAGGATTAAAAAATGAATGTATTGATGAAGAAACAAAAGAATAAATAAAAACATAATAATCAGTGCTTACTATGTTCTAGGCACTTTGCTAAACATAGAGATTGTCACTGTACCTTTAATTGATTTGGGCCCTACCCTAGATTTTCCTTGAGAATATCAGAATCTGGTTCATTTCTAGGGTTCTACAGCAGAAGGAAGGGAACCTTGGCTTACATATAAGTATTGATGCAGATATGTGCCTTTAAGTAAACTAAATTATTACATGTGAGTACAAGGCACTAGAAAAGATTGACAGGGAACACACTGGGATTTCTACAGTAGCCAAGTTGTTTGATACTATATAATCTTCTTACATTTCTGTTCTTATGGCTACTGACCAATACATCTGAGGAAACTTGGTATCCTTTGTAAGAATATGGCAATGTCTTATCACAGAACTAGGAGATTTAGTCAGCCAGGCTAGGAGGCTTGCTTCATCATTCCCATTATGGTGTTTCTGTCTCACTAATGCTTTGGGCTTGGAAATATGAATTTCATTCCCAATTAATCTTTTATTACTACCTTGAGCTAGATTCAAGGTGAAAAATGGGCCCTAATACATTTATTTTCCAGGAATACATAATTCCTTAAGATGCATGGCTCCCTGGAAGTCCTGTGAAGCTACTTGGGCTTTCCTACTGGGAATGAAGTGTGAGTATCGACAACAAGCTTTGCTCTGACTTCCAATTCTTGTTACTTGTGGTCCTGTGTCTTTAGTCTTTTTGTAAAGCTCAAATCTTGGATCGACACCTACTTGTATGAACTGGTGAAGAATCAATCATTTGTAATGTGAAGTCAATTCAGCAACCCAAAAAAGACAAGGAATAGCTTTATCAAAGATCTAATCTACCAAATTTTCACATCATGTTAATGATATGTCATCTTATCATCAATACTCTAATAGAAACTTTTGTGACAAATGAGGCCTTTTACATTTCAAACAGGACATTTCATACCTTGTTCCAAATCTGCTTTGGTGTACCTAACACACTCATCAGCAACCTTAGGGTTAATTGATTTATCTGGACTATTGAATTAACTCTGAAATTCTCATTGTCTTCATAAAGAGAAACAGTCATAAAGCAAAATCTATCAGCATAATGACACCAGATCCCAAGAAACAATATACATTCCAATTATTTAAGGTTAAGTTCAATGAAGGGTATGAAATGTGAAAGGTATATACATTATTATTTACTGTGATTGATATTTGATTGGTATACAATGTTAAAGGTAAATTAGCAAATGATTTCTTTCTTTGTTTGTTTATTTTTTAAATGTGGGCTACCAAATAAAGGAGAGAGTTGCCTTCCTAGCCCATAGTACGGTTTCTGGCACATAATAGGTGCCTAATAAATGTTTACTGTATTGCGTCATTCCTACCCTATTCATTGTGGGTACTCAGGTAACTGTTTCTATAATGGTTTTCAGAAAGTTTGTTCATGATTTTTTGTCAGTGTTAATATAATAGAAAGATAAAGAAAGAATGAAATAACTGAGTATTTTTGAAGTTATACAAAAGGGACAAGTATTAAAAGGGAATCTGAGTTAGCTAAATGGCCCATAGTACTGCTGGCCATTGTCAGCTTCAAGGAGGACTATTTTGTTACCCTTCTAAATCGATAAGTTGTATAGGAAGAGTAACTTTTTGAAAATATTTTACAAGTTATGAGGACCTTCAGAAGTCATCCAATCTCCTTACTTCAAATGAAGCTAAATTCTTTCAGAGATCAGGCAGCCAGTTCAAGGTTACAATGGTTTTAAGTAACCCTGTCAAGATTTGACCATTTATCCTCTTACTCTATGTCCAGCATTGTATTATATCATAATATTCATCAGGAAGAAAGGTCCAAAGCTGATAGATAGTCTAGAGCAATTGCTATTGTATCTCTCTGATGCTTTCTTCTCCTCCCCCCTCCTTTTATGCACATACTTGGAACTCACTGCCTCTGTGCCTCTGGGTTCAGCTAAACAGTTGGAGGATGATGCTAAAAAAGTCATCTGGCTTAGCCTTTAGCTTTGTTTATAATATTATCAGCTATACTTCCTAAGGATGAAGGTCAAAGTCTTAGATACAATACCGTTACTTCATTGGGAACTTGATTGGAGCACTGCATCATCCATGTGACAGTGGCAAGAAAGGCAACAGAAACTTAGAGATTAAATAAAGAGAAATAAATTATAATTATATAATACATTATATATAATTATGTATTTATACATTTTAATTTATAAATATACAATTATATATAATGTATTATATAATTATGTATTCATACATTATAATCTTATACATTATAATTTTATATAATATATGTAATTATGTATTTATACCTTATAATTTATAAATACATAATTATATATACTGCATTACATAATTATGTATTTCCAAATATAATATACTTAAAATAAATAAAAATAAATAAAT
>NC_058131.1:711939867-711967217 GCF_016433145.1 Gracilinanus agilis
CCCTTCCCTAAGTCGAGTGGCTGGGTCACTCCTCTCCCTTTCTCCCACACCTATCTGGGGTAAGGAGGCAGGGCATAGCACACATTCTAGGGGTGTGGCAAGTAGTGGCATGGCGAATAGTGTCTACAAGGTCCTAAGTTTTGGTCCTACTTTTGATATAAATTGGCTCTGACAGCCTAGGAAAATAACCTCTTATTGCTCTAGGCCAGAGATGTCAAACTCTTAGCCTGCAGGTTTCAGTTGGCCACAAAACTCCCTCATGTACCCAAACTAGATTTAAATATACTTGGGAAATATGCAACATAAGAAATAAAAATCCAATAAAATATAGATAGCAAATTTTCTATGTCAATATTTGGCTTGCATTGATCCTGTTGTATTTGAGTTTTATACCACAGTTCTAGGAAACTAAGAATATAAGCAGTAAAGAAAGATTTGATGTATATTGGTGGAGGGAGGTTCTTCACCTAGATTTTCCCTGTCATGCAATCTCATGATCAGTGATCAGTCCTGATCTGTATAAGAACAAATCTGGGAGGCTGTTAGGTGACCCAGCAAATTGAGAGTCAGGCCTAGAGAAAGGAGGTCCCACATTCAAAAGATAGCCTCACAGATGTCCTAGCTGTGTGACCCTGGGAAAATAATTTAACCCCAACTCTTTAGCCCTTACCATTCTTCTGCTTTGGAACCAATACTAAGGCAGAAGTTGAGAATTTTTTAAAAATATAATTAATCTATCAGTGCTCTAAGTATCACTTTCAAAATGAATACCAAATGAATTTATTAATGGAAAAATCAGAATTATACAAATCTTTACATGGAATGTTGTATTCTGAGAACAGAAAACAAGAAGGTTTGATGGAAGGTAGAGTACACTGAGGCATAACATAGGTGCAGCTAGATAGCCAAGTGGATAGAGCACCAGGCCTGGAATCAGAAAAATATTTTTTTAAAACAAACACTTCTGAGTGATGATATCCCAAATGTCTTGTCCTTCCCACTATTCTGCCTTAGAACTGTAGTATCAATTCTAAGACACAAGCTAAGGCTTTAAAAAAATGAGGCCTAACAAAATCTCATGGGAGCCAGGCAGCTAGATGGCATGGTAGAAAGAGCTCTGGGACTGGAATCAGGAAAATCTGAGTTCAAATCCATCCTTAGACCCTTCCTAACTATATAGTTACTTAACTTTAATATCCTTAACTGTAAACATGGAAACAATAATAGAACTTGTCTCACACAGGGTTGTTGTGGGACTTGAGCACAGGGCTTGGAACATAGTAAGTGGCATGTAAATGCTCATTTCATTACTTTCCATTCTCTCATATTGTAGAAAAAAATTAACTACTTTACAGGAGATTTTTTAAAGAGGGGGCCAAAGGAAAGGAAATGCTCATCTGTCAGTCTGTTTCTAAGGCAACTCTTTCAAAGTTTTGTTGTATTGTATTCTTCTCATTTTATTGGTCAGATTAGGAATAATGTCGGGGGACTGGATAGAACATTTCAGGGGGCTGCATCTGGCCTAGGGACAATAGGGAACCTCTGAAGCTTTTTGATCAGAGCAGTAATTAAATCAGAATTTTAGGAGAATAATTTTGGAAGTTTTGGATAGGATGAATTAGAAAAGGAAAAGTTTGGAAGTAAGGAGAAAAAAATATGAGGCATCTGCAATTGTTTTTTGGGGGTTATAAATATCTGAAATTAATTGTGACTCTGTGAGCAAGATAAAAGGTGGAGTTGGAAATAATAGGAGAAAAGTTTGGAAGGTTAAATATAAAGACTTGTCAACTTTTTGAATATGAGTTAATGGTATGACTGAGTGAGGAATGGAGACATATTATAAGCACTTAATAATTTTGTTTTCATTTTTTAATTCAATTATCCATTGAGTCATCCACTCCTTTCATTCATTCATTCATGCTGCTGTCCTCAGCAGAAATAGAGGAATTTTGAAGAAGAGTAGGCTTAAGGAAAAAGATAATGAGCTATATTTTAGACATACTGAATTTATGATGCCTGTAGGATATTCACATGGACACATTCAGCAATCAAATTGATGATATTGGATTGAAAATCACAGAAAATTAGGACTGGACATAAAAATCTTTGAATTACTTAGAGTGAGCTGATATCTGAACCCATGGGAGCTATGAGACTACACAGAGTATAGAAAACAGAAAACAGACATAGAGAGAGTCCTGCTATATGCATGTCTATTCAAACTCTATAGCATTTGTTTGTATCTTCTATTAAATCTTCAACAAGGCATAAACTCAATGTACCTGGGGTTTTCCTGGATCTCTTGCACGATCTGCTTTTTATCCTTATCTTTTGACACATGTTATATACACCTCCTGCTGTAGTCATATATATTTAAAATGATATTCTTACTTTTATACAATTTTTCTTTTACAATTATTTGTACACATTAACTACTTAATACATGTAGTTGACTCAATTAACCAACCATTCATTCCATTAACCATAGATTTGTATGTAGTAAACAGAACAAGGTTCACAATTTTTAATTTTAAGAACAAAAAATATGTCTTTTCTCCACCCAACTATTTTGTTAATTAAATTGTTACAGACTTATGATACTTAACTTTGGCATTCCAATGGGGAAAGAACAAAAGTGATAATTTTTCTTCCAATTAAATTTGATAAGCAGGTAGATTGGAAAGCTGTTTGAAAGAATCAAATTAACAGAGTAGCTTTGAAGTACATGAATATCCCATGTACATTACTAAAAATTTTCTCAGATAATGATAAACCAAATAATCAAGCATGGAAATGGAATAAGAAGAATATTTTCAAGATTATCAATCTGATTTCATTTCCCCCCAAAAATATCATCATTAAAAACAATTAAGTTTATATGTAATGTTTGTATTAATAAATATATTTTATTTATATTTTATAATTATTTATATTATATAATCTACAATTATATATAAATATTCATTCATATATCAGTAGCCAACAAGCATTTATTAGGTGCTAACTATGTTCCAGGAATTGTGACATGTGCTGAGAAAGAAAAGCAAAATCATGGTCCTTGCCTTCGTGGATCTCACATTATATAGCATTCACATTTTTAAAGGAAAAATTAAATGAGTTATAGATGGGAGTAAATAACGAAACAATAATAGTAGTGGACTTTGAATTCCCCCTCTCAGAACTAGATTAAATCTAATAAAAAAAAAAAAAACCTAAAGGAAATAAGTGGAATCTTAGATGAGTTAAATATGATAGATATCTGACAGAATTGAGTGAAAATAGAAAAGAGTCTACCTTCTCAGTGTTGCAGGGCTCCTTTACAAAAATTATTCAATCATATATGTGACTAATATATTGACCATATTTTAGGGCACAAAAACATCATATATAAATGTAGAAAAGCAAAACTATTAAATTCATCCTTTTAAGATAATAATGTAATAAAAGATGTATATAATAAAGGATCATGGAAACAAAAAATAAAAGCTAATTGGAGACTAATTTAATCTTAAAGGATGAGTAATTAAAGAACAAATCATAATAACAATAAATAATTTTATTAAAAAGAATGATAATAATGAAAAAATACCAAAATCTATAAGGTAAAGAAAAAGCAGTAATTAGAGGAAAATCAATATCTCTAAATGTTTATATTAATAAAATAGAGAAAGGAAAGAGCAATGAATTGGGAATGCAATTTAAAAAGAGGAAAAAGAAAAAAATTAAAAAAAAAACTGAACACCTAATTAGAAATCCTAAAAAGAAAAAAAACTATTGAATTAATAAACAAATCTAAGAGTTGGTTTTATAAAACAAACAACAAAACTTACAAACCATTAATATAATAAAAAGAGAAGCAAATTAAATCACTAGCATTAAAGATGAAAAGGATGACTATATCACTAATGAAGATGAAATTAAAAGAACTATTTTTTCCCCTATTTATATAAAAGCAAATTTAACAAGTAAGAGAAATGGAAGAATGCTTACCAAAAAAAAAAAAACCCAAACAACAACAACAACAACAAAAACAAACAAATAAATCGTCTAGACTATCAGAAAAAGATGTATAATAACAAATAATCTTATTTTGAAATAATAAATTGAACAAACCATAAATGATTTTCCTAAGGAAAAGCCATCAAGACCAAATGGATTTAGAGGGGAATTCTACCAAACATTTAAGAATTAATTAATCCTAATATCAAATAATTTATTTGAAATAAAAAGTAAAGAAGGAGTTTTACCAAACACTTTCATGAAACAAATATCATGTTGATACCTAAACCAGGAAGAGGAAAAACAGAGAAAAAAATTATAAATCAATTTCACTAATTAAAATGGATGCAAAAATCCAAAAGAAAATACTATCTAGGAGACTATAGCAATATGTCACAAAGATAATACATTGTGACCAAACAGAAGTTATATCAGAAATGTAGAGATAGTTTAATATAAGGAAAACTATCAATATATTTGATAACATCACCATATGATTATATCAATAGAGGGAGAAAACTTTGACAAGATACAACATTAATTCCTATTAAGACATGGGAAAGTATAGATATAAATGGATGTTTTCTTAAAATCTTACAAAGCAACTACCACCATTAAGTAATATTTGTAATGAGGAAATTCTAGAAGCCTTTCCAATAAGGTCAGGAATGATGTAAGGATGTCCATTATCACCAATATTATTTAATATCATATTAGAAATGCTAGCAATAGCAATAAGAAGAAAAAAGAAATTGAAGGAATCAGAATGGGCAAAGAGGTAATAAAACTCTGTTTGTAGATGACATGGTGGCATATGTGGAAAATCCTAGAGATTCAACCGAAAATTTAGTTGAAACAATCAAAATAATTTGAGCAAAATACCGAGGTATATGCCCATGTATATAAATGTAATTTTAATATATTACTAACAAAGTCCTGCAAGAAGAGACAGAAAGAGGTACTCCATTTAAAATGGCCACAAATAGAATAAAATACCTAGGAGTATACCTGCCAAAACAAACCCAGGAACTACATGAATATGATTATAAAACACTTTTTATACAAAGAGTCAGGTCTAAGTAATTGGAGAAATATTTATTGTTTATGGATGAGCAGAGCTAATAGAATTCAAATGATGACCCTATCTAAACTAACATACTTATTCAATGCCATCTCAATTAAATTACCAAAAATATTTTATTGTTAGGAAAAAATAATAATGAAATTCATTTGGAAGAATAAAATATCAATAATATTAAAAAATTAATAAAAAAGTAAAGAAAGGACGTCTAGTGGTAACAAATTTTAAATTACATTACAAAGCAGTAATTATCAAAACTCTCTGCTACTGGCTAAGAAATGGAAAGGTAAATGAGTGGAACATAATGGCACCAAAATATTATAGTAAATTTATATTTGACAAAAGAATAGATCTAGGTTTGGGTGATAAGAAATCCACTAGTTTGTAAAATTGCTGGGACAAATGGAAAGTAGTTTGGCAGAAAGTAGGTATAGAACAATATCTTACACTATTCTGTAAGATAAATAAAAACAGATGCATGATCTAGACATAAAAGGAGAGATCATGAGTAAATTTCTAAAAAAGGACTTCACATGGTAAAGGACGAGACCTTATGTAAATAATTGGATACATTAAGAATATATACAGGGGGCAGCTGGGTAGCTCAGTGGAGTGAGAGTCAGGCCTAGAGACAGGAGGTCTTAGGTTCAAACCCGGCCTCAGCCACTTCCCAGCTGTATGACCCTGGGCAAGTCACTTGACCCCCATTGCCTACCCTTACCACTCTTCCACCTATAAGTCAATACACAGTAGTTAAGGGTTTAAAAAAAAAAAACACAAAAAACGAAAAACAAACAAAAAAGAATATATACAGTCTAATGGAAGATAACCTTAGAAGGAAGGGATTGTATTACCGGGGTGAGAGTGAGGATTAGGAAAGATATTCTACAAAAGGTGAGATTTGAGTTGAGTGTTGAAAAAACAAGGGAAGCCAGGAGACAGAGATTACAGGGAGAGAGACCATTCTAGGCATGGAGGACATTTGGCCAGACACCTAGTTGAGGGATGGTGTTTATGTGTAAGGATTACTAAGCAGATTAGTGCAACTGGATCATAAAAGACATGAAGGGGACTAAATACAGTGAGTCAATCAACAGCCATTTATTGAGACTATTCTATTCTAGTACAATGTTAAGCAATGGGAACGCAAAGAATGATATAAATATATAGGCAGTAGTGACTCAATACCATCTGGATGACTTTACCACTATTTTACTGTTAATAAATATAGAGCCTATGGAAATGCAGTAACATGCTAAGGCTATCAATGGATTCCTTCTCTGTCTGAGAAGAAACTTCCCCTAAAATATTAATTTTAGTTTTAAGGGGGTTGAGGGGTCCAAAAGGAAAGATACCAGGGATTCAGAATTATCATGTTATTTAGATTAAAAAAAAATCTAGTTAGTTCAGGGTCTTAACCTGGGGACAAATGCCTAAGCTAATCAAAACTAGGTTGACAATTAGCCAGCATGGAAGTGCTCCTTACCTAGTGACACACCCCATCTGCACAAAACTCTGCTAACTGGGCTTTTGAGACAAAATATAGGAAAAACAACAATAATGACATAGAATCTCACACATAGGAGATCTGATTTTCAGGAACAAGGGCCCCCAAAAGATTAAACAGGTTTTTATCAGAAAGTCTGTTTCTAGGTGTATTTATTAAAAATATCATCTAGGCCCACAATTCTGTAGCAAAGTTTCTGATAGAACGTAGGAAAATTGAATGGAAGAGTCCTTGGTCCCTTTGTGTTTGCCATCTGAGACAACACAAGATTCTAATAGACTGGTTTCTGGGTTAGAATATCAATTTATTGATTAGTCAAGCGTTAATCAGTAGATTAAGGGTCTATGATTTTCTCAATAATCGAAGATGACAAGGAAGATGCTTCACCTAGGTCCATACAATTTGGGAGCTCATTATTCAACTTCAATCTTGGACATCCCAAGATATCTCTGATTGGTGAATAATTAATAAAGAGGTGGTCCATTCAAACTCTCTATTCCTCCCTGCCCCTCAGTGGTGATGGTGAGCAGTCAGTTAGCAGGAAGAGCTTAATTAGCTCCCTTATCTATTAATCAGGTTTTTGGGGTCTGAGGGAGCATTCCTTGCCATTTCAAAGAACAAAGGAATGTGTTCAAAGGCCAAAGAACTGATTGGAGCCTCTAATTCAAAACTCGGACATAGAAATAATCCAGTATATATTAAAAATAAATCTTCTCACCAAGTAGCAACGTTCAGTTTGACACCAAGTTTTAAAATTCCATACTCTATATTTTCTGATACAGCATTGTGAAGAGAGAACTAGACCCTTAGTTTATTTTTTAATATAATCAATCAGCAACCTTTAATTTAGTCAAATCAAAAACTTAAGGTGCTCCTACTTAGCACTTGGTAGGCCACTAGTGTAAAAATAACAATAGAATAAATTGATTATGGATATAAACTCATTAGATACTCTGCTTGCTGTACTTACAAAGTATTTTCAGTTTATATAAGTGAAGTGAAGCTCTTAATTGAATTTCTCTTCAGCGCCAGGCACCAGGATGCTAAGGAGATTCTTGTTATGTGAAATTAAACTGTTTACTGAGAATATAAGGCTATAAAATAATTTACAACGCTAAGGGATTCTAACTCCACTCAAATAAAACCCCCTGGGTCCACAAGGAACTGCTTCTCCTGTTTCCTCAGGCTACACTGATCCAACTAACCCAAATTTTCCCCATTTTACAATAAACTAACACTATTATCCTTATAAGAAATATATAATTCTCAACTTTGTCTCCAAGTAATAAAGATAACAAAGGCCAGCTGGCGGAGCATCACCAAGAATCAAGTTAGGACTCTGAGCCTTAGCAGACTCAGAGTCCAAACCAAAGACCAGGTCTTTCTTTGGTATTCTTAGAGATAAAACAATCTATGAAACAGCAATAGACAGTTAGTAGTGTTTCCCAAATTGGAAAAGGAAATCACTTAGCTCCTTCAGGCCTTTTCCCTCTTTTCCTTCTACCTTTAATTAGAGAGGAGAGAGAGAAAAGGTGTCACCTGCTTTCAGCACAGAGAGAGAGAGCAACTGCCACTCCCAGAGAGTAACTGCAACAGAAAAAAACATTACACCTCCCACACACACTATCAACATTTGAAACTGACACTGTTTCAGATCTGTTACAAACTCTAATTCTTTCTCAAGCCAGCTTCTCCACTTTTTATCTCTAAATTAATGTAACAAGACTTAAATATCATCCTTATACTAGGTAGGAGAGTTCACAAGTCACTTACTAGCTCACACCTCCAACAGCCACAAGTACTCTTTCCCCTCCCTCCCAATCCCCCCCCCCCGCAGTACTAGGCAAATTGAAAGGCTGTGATTGGTTCCTATGAAGGGGGGAGAGACAGGAAATGATGTGGAAAAGGGGGTATAAAAGGTGAGACTGAACATGGTCTGGCATCCCTTTTCCTGGATTCATTCTGTATTGGTGAACCTAGCTGAAGGGAGACTCCTGGAGGCAGTCATTTTGTCCTAGACTCATCCTTGACTGGAGCTTTCTACACTGGAGAGGCTTGATGGGTAAATGACTTGGGCTGAAGGAAGACGTTTGCAATGGTGGATTTCTGGCAGGAAAATGCTACCTGGACTTCCATGTGGAGATCAGAACTTGAGGGAGCCCTTGCCAGGACCTGAGCTGGACTTCACTGGATCAGCACTTAGGCTGGTAGGCTAGATAAGGCTCTGTCTTCTTCCTACATTTCCCACTTTCAATATCTCTATATTGTTGTAAATAAAAGCCACTAACCATAATTTTTGACTTAAAGGCTAATATTTTATAAATGGTGACCACAATCTTACTTTTTATAAATTTCATATTGATTCAAATCTAATTTTAATATTTACAGCATCTAAAGGTAAAGTTACTTAAATATCCTCCCATATGGCACTGTTGGTGTCAAGGGATTTTGGAGGTTAATCTTGATAAAATTCAATTAAATAATTCAATCCAACATTTATTGAGCACCTACTCTGTTCTAGGAACTGGGATAGGAAATATAAATACAAACACCAAAATTAAATAGTACTTGCCCTTGTGCTGCTTTTAGTTTATTAGAGAGAAATAATCTCATGGAGATGCAACATGATTTAATTTTGTAGGATCTGGAGTTGGAGGCAAAAGGACAGGGTTTCAAATCTTGTTTCAGACAATTATTATTGTCTAGCTTATACTGGGTAAGTCATTTCACCTCTCTGTACCTGGTTCCTCAATTTGTAAATTGGGAGAATTTTATTTGATAACCCCTATGTTGCTTTCACTTCTAAAGCTATGGTTCTATTATTCTATCTAAAAATAAAAGATAAAATGGAGAAGAATGAATCAACAATTCAGAAAGGGATTTATGGAATAGATGGCATCCCAGAGGAAGGTTTCAAGAAGCCAGCTATCCTTGGAGGCATAAATAAAGAGGGAGTGCATTTCAGGAATTTAGTAGTGCTAACACAAACACATCAAGATGAGAGATGGCATGCCCAATTTGGGGAGTGTCTACTAGATCTGTTTAGCTTGAATTTACTATTTAGAGAGAGGATTCATGAAGTAAGACTAGAAGGATAGAAGACAGACTCAGGAGAACAAATTTCAGACTAGAGAAATGACATTTCATGCCAGAAGTAATAGAGATCCACCAAAGAGTTTTGAGTAAAGGAGCCATGTGGTCCAAACTCTGTTTGAGGAAGATGATGTTGGTACCTGTATAGCACATGGATTGAAAGGGGGATATATTGGGATAAGGGAGACCAATTGGGAGCCAATGGATGAAGTTTCAATGAAAAGTGTGGAGAGTTTGAATTAGGGTAGTGGAGGCATGAGTTGTGAGAATGGGGAGAATGAAATAAAATATTAGAAGAATATAAAGGGTTAAGGTTTAGTATCTGGCCTTCTGTCTTGGCAGCAGGGACTGTGCCCGGTGGGTAAATGACACAGAGGGACCAGAAATTTCACGCTAATCTATTAAACCTGTGATCACAAAGACCTCTGCAGACCTGATAGATGCATATTGAATCAGACTGACAATTTTCAGGATGATTATAAATAGCTTGTCTAATCAAGTCAAACAAAAAACCAGCAGAACCAGACCAGCTTCAGTCCTTTATTCTTTTAATAAACCCAGATGGAATGAGCCACTTTATTAATAATTCACTGTTCTCTTATTAGTTATCATTTTAATTAAGAGCAAAATAAGCAAACAAACATTGCCACACTCACCTGAGCAGATACAAAACACAAAGCACCCACAAAAAATTCCCCTATATAACACCGTCCAACACACATACCTACATCTAAACATATCTATCCACCCACCCCCATACACTCATGCATCAATACCCTAATGGTTAATAAGACCCCCATTTTCAAAGGTAAAGAATGCCTGGGGAAGACAGTTTAGTGTCATAAAAGGAATAGCTTTGGAGTCTAATGGATTTGTATCTGAACTTTCCCACATAAGTCTCTGCATGAACTTGGCCATTATTTTACCTTCTCTAGACTATAATTTCTTCTATCTAAAGTAAGTAACCCGATTGAAAGTGATGACCTCTGAGACCTCCTTTGGATTCTCCATCTGTCATCCATAAGGGAAATAAAATTAGAAGTTGGACTAAATTTATGAGAAATGTGGTCATTGTAATTATTTCTGAAGTCAGAATGAATTTTTAGCAATTTATTTATAAAATAGAAGGAAAGAGTAAAAGTAATGAAATCAGAGAGAGAAGATAATTACTCCAGCCTAGTCTGAACCAGGCAGGGCTTCAGAGGCCCCAGCAAAGGTAATCAAGAGGTAAATTACACAAGGGTTTTAGCCATGAGGCTTCCTCCAAGAGAAGGGGCCTCTCTGGAGGCCAGTACCTCTCAGAAAAAGCCAAGAAAGGAGTCAGTCTTTTTCACTCACCCATGTGGTAGTTCTAAGGGAAAAAATTAAATTGCTGTCCAAGGTCCCAAACCGGAGCTCCTTCAAGTTCAAGTTGAAGGCAAAAGACCTTTCAAGGAAAGTTCTTGCCACTTTTAAAGACCCTTCCTTTCATTGCTTCCTGTGCCTTTCTTCCATTTTACATGGACCAATTATAGCTAAAACTTTGCTTAGGATTGCCCAGGGGGCAGTCAGTCCATTCTGATTTATCAACCACTATCGCACCCATGGGTCACAGACCTCCCTATACTTAAGGATAAGTGGGGTATATACATGCTTCTAGAGATTAAATCTAAAATTGGGCAGGGGAGAGTTAATCCCATCTTCACACATCCTGTGACTCACTAATTTTTTTGAGGGAGAGATCTAGAACTGTGTTTTTTATCAGTGTCCGGTATCTTTTCTAGAGAAATTCCTCCTCCTACTGTGAATTGGTAACCTGTCAGGAATTTGGAGTCTTAGAGAGATTCCTGGGGCACTGAGATATTAAATGACTTAATAGTGAATAACATTTAAAAGACTTTTTATTCACTTTGAAGGAATGACAACTAAGTGGTAAACGGGATAGAGTCTTGGTACTGGAGTCAGGAAGACCTAAGTTCAAATTTTGCCTTAGACAGTGCCTATCTGTGTGACCCTGGGCAAATCACTTAACCTCTTCCTGTCTCAGTTTTTTCAACTGTAAAATGGGAATTATAATAGTACCTACCTCCTAGCATCATTATGAGGATCAAATGGTATAATAATTGTAAAGCACTTAGCACAATGCCTAGCAACTAAATACTTAATAAATGCTTGTTTCCTTCCTATGTAGTGTCTCATTTGATTTTCTCAAAAAAAAATGGAAGACAGGTGCTACAATTATGAATTTCTATCTTACAGATGAGGAAACTGAGGGCAAGAGAAGTTAAATGATTCATCTAGGAACATATAGCTTATAATTATCTGAGTTAGAATTTGAACTGAGATATTTCCTCAAAATTTAGTACTTTATCTGCTGCTCCAACTGCTAATATTTGTCAGAAGTAGAACTTGAAACCCCATTTTCATAGCTCTAAGACTTACCTGACTCCTATAACTTGCTACTTTCAAGTTAAACATTGAAAACATTTGCCCTTTCAGAGTGTCCATTCAGCCAGACAGGATAATGAATGCACAGAGAACACCTTATTGGATTATCTCAGGGGGGCGATTGTATGTTCCTTAAAAGCAAAGATTGTGACACAAACTAAATGATATACAGAAGCAGATACTTATTAAGTGTGGTACATGTGTCAGGAATTATACTAGGTGTTTGGAATGTGAAGATGAAAAATGACATGGATCTTGCCTTCACAGAAGCTGGGAAATTAAATATTTAAAACACTTTGTAAAAATTATTGTGATGTATAAATCTTAAGTGTTATCATTATTCCTCTTATAGTCATTATTATTATTAATATTAAAAGTCATTCAACTGGGAGTCAGGAATGTTGTTTCAATTCTAATTCAACCACCTATTAACCTGTGTGACATTGGACAAATCTCTTCTCTTCTGTGGCCCGAAAACTCCTTATCAGTACATGAATGGTTTGGACCACATGCCATTCTAAGTTCATTTTCAGCTTCAAATCTATGACCCTATGACACATTCTATTGGGGGGATATATACATTAAAACGGCAGGAATGAAGCAAAAGAGAAACATAGCTTAATTAAGGTGGCATCATGGATAGAATGTCAGATCTGGAGTCAGGAATGATTCATCTTCCTGAGTTCAAATCTGGCCTAAGAAACTTATTAGTTGTACAACTCCTAGGCAAGTCACTTAACCCTGTTTGTCTTAATGCATCTTAAAAACAACCGGGGAAGAAAATGGCAAAGAACTCCAGTATCTTTGCCAAGAAAAATCCAAATGGGATCACAATGACTCAGATATGACTGAAAAATGACTAAATGATAACAAAAGTTTACTTAAACAAAAATTGAGGAGAAAGACTACTAATATTTAATTAATTGAATTCCTTAAAACATTTTTTTATTATTTTTCAATCATTCACATCCAGTGTTTCAGGTGGTGATTTTCAATAAAAAAAAAAACAAACAACTTTTTTCTTCCTGATGATCATACATATTCTTTGTAGATTCCTCCAATTGTAGATGTCACCACTTTGTACCAAAAGAATCCTCAACTTTAATCAGTTTCTGAACACCTTCTTCTCTCCTTTAGCTTTGGAGATAATTACTTGACATTCCGTCAGATTGCAAATTCTGACTCCCAGGAGACACTAGGAGAACTAGTTATTATCTCCAATTCTTATTTGAGGGCCAAGACACACAGCAGCTTTAAGTTGAAGTTCTTTTCTTCTGCAGTGAGTTGATAAGGTGCTCTGAAGCTTGCAAAAACTGTCCAATAACTTGGCAGTCCATGATATGACTTCATTTCTATAGAGGAGTACATAAAAGATTTAGATGGGAAAAATAACAAACTATGAGCATTATTAAAATTCTGCTAAGGTACAAAGGCCTTCTTAGCAATTACTATTCATATTTAAAAACTTTAGAAATTTATTTGCCATGGGCCAGAATCTACAAATAGTCTCATTGTTTGTCCACCTTTCCTTGTCTTCATTCATTGATGGATTTTAAGCTTTGGTGAGATATCCCAAAGTACATTTAGTCTATATTTTTTAAGGAAGCCTTTTGATTCAAAAGCAAGTAGCAAGAAAATGAGGAATATTCCTAAACTCTTATAATACAATTAAATAAGGGCACTTGAAAATCATACTTTCACATTTTAAAATCAGTACTTTTTCCCTGATGATAGACATATGGTCTAACCCAATTGACTAAATTATACATGTGTCCTCCATGAGATAGTGTTGCCAGTGAAAGAGCCCCATAGATCAGGGAGGCTCTGTGATGACGACTTCCTATCAACTGGGGCTCTGAAAGTTGAACAGGCTGCCTTGGTAGTCAAATGGAAAATCTGCTTCGTATTAGAGGGTTTCAGGCCAATGATGAATGCATAATGTCAGGATTATTATAAAAGAGATTTCTGCTAATATACTGACCTAGGTGGTCTGTGAGGCTCAACTCTGAGATTCTGTGAAGTATGTACTTCTGTGATAGAATAAGTTTATAATCAATATATTTCTGAATCTTGAATCTGTTGATTGAACTCTACTTATAATTTACCAGGCGAATTTTCAGGCACATTGTATCTGGACATATATTTTGCTCCTATGTGTTATAGCATTTTAGATCCTTGCTTACAGATCAAGCATTAAGTCCAAAGATTTGTATACCACTCAGAAAACTCGCTTCTGTATACCATAAATATTTTCTTTTAGAAGAGAGGAATATGCATAACATAATATCATAAAATATGAAATTCACCATTACGTATGGGATATGGCACATGAAAGAAAACAGTGATCATATCACTGTCTGGTTTTAGAAGCCATTAGAGAAAATATCAAATATGAGGGAGGCATAGAGATGAGAAGCCATGACAGAAAATTAGAAGATCTGTTTTAATATATTGTTCTGCTCACAAAATGGAGAATAGACCAAAGTGAAGACTGACTAAAACAGTCATAATTTCTTAGCAAAGTTGAACGGATACAAGGTGATCAAAGCAATAGGAAGCCTATTGAATCCAGAAAATACTGAATCCAGCAAAACTAAATTTGCTAAATGGAAGTCAATGACAGCCATATATAATCATCTTTTATGATACAAACTCATTTCCCCTTTTTTTCCCAGTTACATGAAAACTTTTAACATTGACTTTTTTATTTGTGTTCCAAATTTTTTCCTTCTACTCACTTCTCCTTAAGAAGGCAAGCGACTTAATATAGATTATACATGTGTAGTATATTTCAATCTAAGCAATGTTGAAAAAAGAAAACAAAACTACCTCTCTCTCCTCTCCCCTTCCCTCCCCAAATCAAGAAACAGGAAGTAAAAAAGTATGCTTTCATCTGTCTTCAGACTAAATCCTTTTTCTGGAACTGAAAAAAACATTTTTGACAAACATAAATGCTTTGGAACTGTCTTGGATCATTGTATTGGTGAGAATAGCTGTCATTCACAGTTGATCATTGTATAATGTTGCTGTTAGTATGTATCGTCTTCTCCTGGTTCTGCTCCCTTCATATGCATCTGTTCATATGTCATATTTTCTGAATGTACACTATTTCTCATTTCTTATAGCATAATACTATTCCATCACAATCATATGCTATTCACCCAAATATGGGAATCCCCTCAGTTTCCAATTCTTTGCCATGACAGAGTTGCTATAAATATTTTTTGTGACAGAGGCCCTTTTTCTATCTTGATCCCTTTGGGATACATACCTAATATTGGTATTGCTGGGTCAAAGGGCATACCTGGTTTTATAGCCCTTTGGTCATAGTTCAAAATTGCTCTCTAGAATGGTCAAATCAGTTCACAACTCTACCAAAAGTACATTAGTGTCCCAATTTTCCTACATCTTCAACATTTGTCACTTTCTTTTCCTGTCATATTAGTCCATCTGATAGGTATGAAGTGGTACCTTGCAATTGTTTTAATTTGCATTTCTCTGATCAATAGTAATTTAGAGCATTTTTTCATATGACTATAGTTTACTGATTTTTTCTTTTGAATATTGCTTGTTCATATCCTTTGCCTATTTATCAATTTGGAGAATAACATATTCTTATCCACTTAATACAAATTATTTGGGAAATGAAGCTTTTATCAGAGACATTTATTTCTTCTTAGTTTCAATCTTTCCTTCTAATCTTGCCTCCATTGGTTTGTTTGTACAAAAAATATCTTTTTTAGATTAACTTAATCAAAATTATCCATTTTATATCCTGTGTTAGTCTATATCTCTTGTTTGTAAATTCTTTCCTCATCCATAGATCTAACAGGTAAAATTTTCCATGCTCCCCTTGCTTATAATACCCCCCTTTTAGATTTTTGTCTAAATCATGTACCCATTTTGGTCTTATCTTGGTATATATCATATAGGATGTTGGTCTATGCTTAGTTTCTGCTAAACTGCTTTCCAGTTTTCCAAGAAATTTTTGTCAAATAGTGAATTTTTGCCTCAAAAAATTGGATCTTTGTATTTATGAAACACTAAATTATTCTGGTCATTTACTACTATTTATAATATACCTAACATTTCCCATTGATTCACTACTCTGTTTCTTAGCCAGTACCGGGTTATTTGGGTGATTAACACTTTATAAACCAATTTTAGATCCTGCTTGGCTAGGCTACCTTCTTTCGCATTTTTTTATTCTTCAGAATAAATTTCTTTCAGAAATTATTTTTCTGATTTCATAAGTGGAATTACTTTCAGAAATATGGAAATGGAGGGGGGAGTTGGGTGGCTCAGTGGCCTAGAGACAGGAAGTCCTAAATTCAAATCTGGCCTTAGATACTTCCTAGATGTGTGACCCTGGGCAAATCACTTAACTCTCTCATTGCCTAGCCCCTATGAGTCTTCTGCCTTGGAACCAATGCTCAGTATCGATTCTAAGACAGAAGGTAAGAGTTAAAAAAAATTGTAAATGGAAGTAGAAATGGAAGCCCTTTACCACTATAGTTCTATTAAAGGTGGGGGAGGGAATCTGTGGAAGTGATAATGGTACTGAAAAGCATGACATTGGGAGAGCAGCTAAGGTTAAACCAATACATGTGCAAATATAGATGCACACCATCTTTGCATTAGGAGACACAATTAATGTCATATTTAAATATTCCTCATAGAGGGGAAAGGCTACATGTGGAATTTTTTTTCCCACAAATTCCACCCACTAACTGGCCCATATGCCTGCTTTCTCATCTCTATGAAGGATTATAAATATGATTTCTGATAAGGCAAAATAGTAAAATCCAACATCTAACAGGATAGGTGTGATGGGATATGAAATGAGAATGAGGGAACAACAGAGCTCATGGAATCACAGTATCATAGATTTAGAAATGGTTGGGAACTTGTAGTTCATCCAGTCCAACCCTCTCCATGAATAGATGCAGAAATTGATGCCCACAAAAGGAAACTGAATTGTCTATATTTGAATGATGAGATTATTGAACAAAATTCCACGAAGACTCACTTATGCCATAGTTTCGATGTTATAGCCTGTTTTCATCATTGCTATAAAGTCTACAGATTACAAATGGCACACAAAAGGTGTCTAATAAAATATTTTTTGTACTATACTAGTAAGTGTTAGAGTTAAACTAGAACCCAGGACCCATGTGGGAAGTTAAGTAGGGAAAACAGGCATTTATTAAATTCCTACTCATCTTAGGCACTGGGCTAAACCCTTTACAATATTATCTTTTCCAATTCTCACAACAAATGTGGTATGGAAGTATTATTGATAGCATTTATGAGCATTTAGCTCAGTGTCTGGAACATAGTAGTTGATTCCTATTTTACACTAAAGGAAATTAAGGCAAAAGTGAAGTGACATACTTAAGGACACACAACTAGTCCGTGTCTGAGGTCATATTTGAACTTACCTCTTTTTTGACTTCAGGATGAACACTATGTCTACTATATCACCTAGCGCCACTCTTGAGTTTCCACTGTAGCATTTTGGTGACAAACAAGAAATTAAAATAAAACAAAGGCCTCTAGTGCCTTGCGTGGTTTTTTGATGAAATATTTCTAGAAAATCATTAACAAAAATCTAACAGATTGGAATGTATGGTGAGGTTGACATTTGCATCAGTAGGTAGGTTATTGCCACAAGCATTCAAAAGGTATGCCAAATAATAATAACAGGCTATAGCTTATTACCAATGATAAATTTCAGGCAAGAAGTGATGTAAGAATCTGTCATTGAGAATAACTTTGTCTGGAGCTGAGCTGGTCTGGTGAGGCAGTGAGGATGAGAGAAAGAAGTTCATGGAATCATTGAATCACAGACTTAGAAGTAGACACCTCTCCTTTTTTCTTGAATTTTCTCCCACCACCACTTACAACTTTGGGAAATCAATTCACCCATCTTTCAAAATATAGACTAGCATCCTAGGAAGTCATTAAATCAAATGTTCAACCTTGAGAACTGAAGCAAAGAAAAAAGAGACTTCACTACATATAAACCAAATTAGCTGAGAAAACAGGGAAGATGAGTTTCTTTCAATATTACATTTATAAGCCCTTGGTGGATATTCACTATATTTCTGAAAAATGATTTCATCGGAGTCCTACTATAAAGACAGACAAAGTCCCTGCGTCATTGGTTGGAAGCCCTTAGACTGTACTCTTGTGCCCATTTTGTGATTTGGAGATTTGGTGCAAGGCTCCCAAGGTAGCACTTAATTCCACAGAACACAAATCATATGAAGTTTTATTTCCTTACCTATTAAGCACTGATTTTTTTTCAGACATTAGAAAAATCACATTTCTCAAAAACTGACTAAATACTGATTTGTGGTCTGTAGCTTACTGATTTCTCATTTCACAGATTAGAAAATTGCTATCTTCAGAGGGCAATTTGTAGAGAAGAAGATATAATTTCTCTTACTAAGAGATGAATACTGGATCTGGGAGGAATTTAATACATTCCTTTCACATAAAGTTTTGTCTAAAATGCTATATACGATTGATCCTTTAGGAATCCACTGAGTGCGGTGGAAAGAATGCTGGATTAGGAGTCACAGGACCTGGGATTGAGCTATAGACATGTCACTTAATATCTCCGTGACTTTAGGTAAGTAATTTAATCTTTCTGTGTCTCAATTTCCTCATCTGGAAAATGAGGAGATTGAATTGCCTGACCTCGAAAATTCCTTCAAACTATAAAGCTCTGCTCCTGTCATCCTTATCCCTCTGATGAGCACCCTAGGATCATTGGATCTCATATCTAAGCATGTGCAAACCTCAGAGTAGCTCTCTGGTTTGCTGTTTAGGTAGAAACAGTTAGAGACTGATGATGAGTCATTTGGTATTTAAGGAATGTGAGTAATCATTTCTATGCATCTTCTCTATCTTTCACTTTGAGTATTACTAGTTTAAAGAATTCACAGAGCTCCTGAAATCCAGAGAGTCCTTGAAATTCATAGGTGAGAGAATCCATGAAAGGGGCTGACAACAAAACCCCTGCCCTCAGATAGATGTCTATGCTCAGAAGCAAAAAGAATAAGTAACCAGCAGAGCGAAATAGAAAATCTCACCTGAGGAAGAGGCAAAAGAGACCACATAGGTACTCTCTGCCCATCATTAATTAATTCTAAGGCTTAAAATTTAGAGAAGTCTTTTCAGCTTTCATTATTCACAGTCTATGGAGCTCAATAGTAGAAGGTAGATTCAAAGGAAGCAGGTTGGGGAGTAGGAAATGCTCCCAGGAGAGTATTCATCTTTTAGGGTCAGTCTCCAGATTCAAACTGTCTGTGGAAGCTCAGAACTGGAGGGTTTCTGCTTTATGAATCACCTATACAAATTGCTTTGGGGAGCAAAATTTTTCAAGAAGAAGCATTCCAAAAGGAGGGATTTGTGACTTCTAGCTTGGAAAAACAATCCTAATTTTCCAGTGTGTGTCTGCTTCCCTTTTATTGAATATTTATTAAACAGCTAACAAGAGCCGGGTAATTGTAGGCAATAGGGATACCAAGTGGCAAAGAAACCACTCCAGATCTCAAAGCAGGGAAAATTTGGGGATATATGAAAATCATTTTACTATAAGGTAAAGAGGAATTGGGTTAAAGGAGAGATCCAGGCAAGAGTTGTAGTAATATTTGAGAAAGAGAAGAAAATGTTAGGACGTCTCCCTTTCTGCTTGTGGTTTGGCCTTGAGGAACATCTTAGTGAAAATAAGTTTCTTGATTGATCTGACTTCAATCCAAAATCCATTTCACATGTTAAGGCTCAGAGATTAAAGAATCCAAATTAGTTAGTTAGATAGTATAGCAAACAGAGAGCTGGACCTGCAGTTTGAAACTAGCCACACGTCTTTACTAGCTGTGTGACCTTGGACATATCACTTAACCTTTGTTTGCCTTAGATGCCTGAACCATTAAATGGAGATAATAATGGCACCTTCTTCCCAGATTATTGGGAAGCTCAAATAACATATTTTTTAAAGCTCTTGGCAGAGTGCCTGATATATAATAGGTATTTTATATCAGTACTTCTACTATTATCACTATTTCTTGGCTTTCTTGTTCTTGTTATCATTATCAAGAATACAAAGTCAGGTGGGATTAATAGTCCAAATCTTCTATTTTGAGTGGAATATAGGTGGCATAGAGGGTTGGAATGTTGAAGTTGGAACCAGGAAGAGCTGAGTTTGAGTCAATGCTCACATACTAGCTGCATGACCATGGACAAGTCACTTATCTTCTCTAATTCTAAATTTCTTCATCTGTAAAATTGGGATAATAAAAGCTCCTACTACACACTATTGCTGGGAAAATCCAATGACAAAATATGTGTGTGGTCTCTAAAAACCCCTAAGTGATATCTAAATACTAGCTGTTATTATTATGTCATAAATTTAAGTCAAAAAGCAGTTCTTAAGTACCTCTCATGACCTGAAGGTAAAAAAAAAGAAAGAAAAGAAATAAAGCAAGCCTTAGCCTCTGAGAGCTTCAGGTTTATTTTAAATAAACAATATATGTACATACCCAAATGCACATGTAGATAGATATTTGTATATCTATATCTTTTGTTGTATATCTCTATTTGCATCTGTAGGTATCTGTAGAGAGATATATAATTATTTCTCCCTTTTTATATAACTATATGTATATATGGGAGAAGAGGAGAGAAAAAGGCAGACAGACAGACAGAGACAGAAAGAGAGACAGAGAGAGGGAGAGACAGAGAGACAGAGAGAGATAGAAACAGAGAGAGAGAGACAGAGAGACAGAGACAGAGACAGACAGAGACAGAGAGAGACAGAGAAAGAGGGGAAGAGAGAGACCTTCCAGGGAGAAGTGTGGGGATGCTATCAACTGGGGGATGAAAAATGACTTAAATGAGTTTTCATAGGTCCCATATCTCACAGAGCCACTCTGTGATCTCCACACAAACACCCTTACTCTAATCATATTTTAGGAAAGACACCAATAAACTGGAGAGTGTTGGAGGATAGTGTGCACAAAATCATGTGATGTGAGGACAGGTTAAAGGAACCATTAGTAGTTAGCCCAGAGCAAGGGAGTCTTGAGTCAGAAAGTGGGATGGGAGAGGGGAGGAATGGGCAAGTCATTAAATATTTGAAGGGCTGTCCTTTAGAAGACATATTCTGGTTATTCTCCTGAGCCCCAAAGACAGAATTAAGAATGATAACTGAAAGTTGCAGATATGGATTTTGTCAGTATGGAAGAAAACAATATTTTAAAACCCCAGCCCTTTTTCATAATAAGATCTATCCGTAAGTAGAAGAGATGACCTCAGTTGAGCTGCCCATCTTATCTCAGTCACTTCCAATAAAAGCCATTTGATCTACTGATTGATTGGATTTGCTCTCACTTGTGCTCTAATCCATTAGAATTAGCTCTTTGAAAGCAGGAAGTTTTTCACCTCTTTTTGCATCCTCAGAACACAGTGTCTGACTCATAGCAGATCCTTAAGAAATGACTGATGAACTGAATCATTTATGGTACTCAATTGAAGTCAGGATAACCACTTGTCAGAGATATCACAGAAAGGACATTCTGCCTTACTGAAGCAATGAGGTGCCTCAATGGATCAAAGGATGAGCCTGGAGTTAAGAGGACCTGAATTCAAATCCAATCTCAGAGATTTACTGACTTTGTGACATTAGGCAAGTCACTTAACCTCTGTTTGCCTCATTTTTCCCATATGTAAATTGATAATAATAATAGCACTGCACAGGTCATTTTGAGGATTTAATGAGATAATATTGGTAAAAGCATAGTGTCTGGTATATTGTAAGGATAAATGCTGCTTGTTGTTATATTATTAATTCAGACAATATTTATTAATCAACTATTATGTATGCCATTGCTATAAATACTGGAGTTGAAAAAATGAAAAAGAAACTTGACCCCTACCATCAAAGAGCTTAATATCTAAAGGAGAAAGGCAATACCCAAAAAAGAAACTAAAAAGGTTGGAGGTAGGGAAAACACTGGAGAAGTCCAAAGAAAGTGTAACCAGGCGGGAAATAAAGAAAGAGCTGGCTTAGGACCCTCCTCAAATGATGTTCTGGGAGAAGCTCTTTACTCTTCCCACCAATCAGAGAGCTTCCCCTTTCTATTCAAAAGGAGATGTCAAAAGGAATGCAACTCAGTGGGAAAATGGTTGGATCAATTATTATCTGAAATATCATCTTTGATATTCTGTAATTTTACAAACTGCTGGCTTTTCCCAATCCTTGTGATGCTATACCCACTCTTCTTCCTTGGGATATGTTTTCAGTGAGGACATTTAGAGATGAATCAATCAACTTTCATAATCTCTTTGATAATTTTTATATAAAGAGAAATTTCATCAATTCCTTTGTGTCCCCTCCTTTTCATATTCAAATTCTATTTTTGGAAGGAAGGAAGGGGTAAAGAAAGTTGTCAAAGAAAGAACACTAGAAATCAATTCCTGAGAAGGGAAAACAGCCAGAGGAAATGTAGAGAGTTAGAAAAGAGCAATAATGAGATTGCGAGAGGGTGCATAAGATGCTGAAGTTAACAGAAGCCAAACAGAATGAGCCCAGAAAAAAATTGAAGAAATAAGAGGAGAGGTGCTGAGCAAGGGGTATTTGATGATTGAATGTAGCCAGAATACAAGCCTAGAGAAGAGGAGATTTAGAAAAGACATGATGGCTGTCTTCAAGTATTTAAAAGGCTGTCATATGGAAGAAGGATTAGAAGGGCTTGGATTCACCCCAGAGGGCAGAACCAAAAGGAGAGGGGGAAGTAACTAAGAGGGAAATTTGAACAAGTGTCAGCAGAAACTTTGCTAATCATCTGACCTATGCTGAAGGGAATTGGGTTGCTTAAGGGTAGAGTGATTTCTTTTCACTGGAATTCTTCAGGGAAAAAATGGTTGCATATTTCTCCAGGTTGTTCTCAGAACTTTACTATTTGTCATCCAGAAATTCTCTTCACCCTTGGACTACTTCTCACAATGAAAGTATCCACACCTGTGATCTCTCCCTTTCACTGGATGTCTACTTCCCTAACTCCAGTTAAGAGAATGTCTACACCAGCCACATCTCATTTTCCTCTGAGTTGTACTACAGACTTTTTCTTCCAATCTTCATTTATTCTCCTCCCTTGCTCAACTTTGTAAAAATGGTAATTTCTCCAGAGAATGAGGTTGGTGATCTTCAAATCTTGACTTTATGACTCCTCCCAGGCACAGAGATCAAGATGGCTTTCTCTGTCCTGAGACCCTTAGAAATTGATCTGACTGCTAGGTTTTATGAAAAACAATTTTATTAAAGATGCTAATTGGGTTAGGTAAGGAAGTTGGGCTAGGAAAAATTCCCTTTCACTAATAATTATCTACCTTTCCCAGAACCCACTCATCTTCATGGATCATTTCAGTGTCCAACAAGGTTGGGCCTACTCTGACTCCCTCTACTTCTATTTTCCAAAACCTCCCTGATTCTAGCTTCTTATCACTAAAGCCCATTCCAAAAAAAAATTGATTGAGGAATAGATTAAGTTGCTGGATCAAGGACGAAGACTCTAATGAACTGAGTCACTCTGGACACAGGTTATGCCTGTCGAGGCAGTGTCTCAAATCACTTCACTCAAGATGAGTTTCTTCTCCAGGTAGATCACACAATTGTTATATAAAATCAGGCACTGCGGGAGACAGTCATTAGCTAGGACACTTCCCACCAGAATCAGAGGATAACCCCAAAGTTCAGGATCTCTGTAATCAAGCACTGCTCCACAGGTTCTCCCCCTCAGGGCTGTCCCAGAGTTCCCAGTCAAACTACCAGCTTCTCATCCAGCTTTCTCTCAACATTCCATTGCATCCATAGTCTTATTTTTCTATCTCTTTTCATTTTCCCATTCCTCAACTTGCTTTCATATATGTCTTTCCTCATTAATCACTTAGTCAAGACATATTCATTAAGTGCCTACTATATGCCAGGTACTGTGGTATGTGCTGATGAATGCAAGAATATGAGCTTCTTGAGGGAAGGGACTTCTTTCTTTCCACTGTCTATGCCTGGCATATAGGAAATGTTTAAGAAATATTTGTTCACTGAAAGCCTTGTCCAATATATTGTAGTGGGAATCTTGTTTAGTTAAGGATCCTTCTGGTGTAGCAGACAGAGAGCTGAACTTGAATTAAGACCTGGATTCCAATCTTGCATCTATCATTCTGGATATATGACCTTGAGCTGGTCATCTCACTTCTTAATTCAGTAGCTAACTCTAAGGCTAAGTCTCAAAGAAGTAGTAGATCTGTCATGATAGAAGAATTTCCTTTTTGATAATTGCTTGCATAAATGAACTCAGAATTTTTCTCCTCCTCTCCAAATATGGCTAGTTTTATTCAACTGTTCTTCATATAATATGTTTGCAAGACCCCTTACTATTGCGTTTACTACCTCCTACCCCACTGACCCTGGCTGTTCTCCAGTCCTGCTCAAACAATGCATTGCATAGAATTGAACACATTGGCAAAATTCTAAATCTATAAGTGGAATAAGAGAGGACAATGGGACTATGACTTTCCTTTATTCAGACACTTGGCTTCTATTGATAAAATTCAGGGTTTTGGAACAGATACCTCATACTTAGTATTGGCTCCCATTGACCCTGTGGATCAACAAAAGGCCTGAGTCTCTTTTTTGGGAGACAATGCCAAGGTAAGACTTCCTAATGTTGTATATGGGTTGATGAGTGTTTTTAACCCTAAATTGGGATTCAGGATTTTTCTGTATTAAGTTTTTCTCCTAGTGGTTGACTTTTGCTATTCTATTGTAATATTTAGAAATTAGATATTATATAGATATATATTTTAAGGTGTGGTCGCTGGGAATCGATAGTTCAGATCAATTCCATAATTAAAATAGACCCAAGTCAGGATCGGTTTTATGGCAGTTTATTTATAATTAGGAAGGTGGAAAGTAGGGCAATAGAGAGAGGGTTAAAAGATTAATTAAACTAGGCTAAAAACCACAAGGCCTTAGCAATCAGAGAGGTGAAAAACCTACTTGAGGTAGAGAGTCTGGAAACACCAAGGTAGGCCAAGGAAGTCAGCCTAACTTACCCATGTGACAATTCAGAGGGGAAGCTGCCTGAGGTCTCAGTCGAGATCTTTCAGCACCAATTTCCAAGCGGGAACCCCCTCCACAGCAAGTAGACAATATACTTGAAGAGATAGCATCTTTTGTCACCTCCTGGGGGTCCACCTCTAATTCAAGTGGACAAAAGGCAGCCTCTACACTGTTTTGGACTGCCCAAAGGGTAGTCCCTTGTTCTTGATTTGTTACTTATTGTCACGTGTGGGTAACTCATCTCCCCTCCCCACTAAGGGAGGTGGGGATGACATTATCTCTGGTGAATAGAGTTTTAACTATGAATGGGCTTGAGCTAATTCCATTTACACACTATTCTGACATAGTGCTTTTGCATGTTCGCATGTAAGCACTCCATCCTCCTTTTGTGATAGTCACACATTTTTAAGTGGGATATCTCCATCATTCAGCAGAACAATCAATGAAACTCTCTGCTAGGATGGAGCAATGGACAGAATGGGGTAGCACAAAGCATACCAAATTGGAGTCTGAGTTTGTGTTTTTCTCTGAGACTTAGTACAAGTTGTGTGACCTTGGGAAAGTGACTGAACTTTTCTGGGCTTCATTTTCCTCAGTTTTATTATAAGGGAATTTGGTGAGATGGTCTCTAGATTTCCTTTCTCTTATAATGTATGGTTCTATAAATATAGAGCTGGGGAGCAGTTAGGGAATCTTTTCCAGTTAGTTTTTTACAGAGAACCACTGGCATGAGGGAATTGCTGCGCCTTTTTTAAAGAATGTGCAACCACTTTTGGTATCTGCTTTTCACCTCTCACTTGTAGCTCCAAAATCTATAGCATTCTCAGTGGCTACACCCTGGTAAAACCACCTCTAAACAAGGTTGAGAGCAACCAATATGTCTCAATTCTGTCACTGAGTTAGGGGGATGCCTATACTAAACGTGACATAAGGTTTAAATTTAGGTTTTATACTAAATAAGAGAGTTATAAAGTAATATTGTGGTCTTCAATTTTAAACTATTATAGCTTAAGTCAAAATGACTTTTAGCAGCTTTTATTTGCAAAGAGGTGGAAAGAGTAAAAGTGGAAATGTAGAAAAGAGACCAAGCCTTAACATGCCTACCAGCCCTTCTCTGGTGAGGTCTGGCTTAGCCCCCAGCAGGTACTTCCCCAAGTCCAATCTCCATGTGGAACTTTCAACCAGAAATCCACCAGCTCAGCCTTCTCCAAAGCTAAGGCGGGAATCTCAGCCACTCACTCAGCAAGCCAATGCAGGATCCAGGGAAAAAGTCTCCTCCAAATTCTAGGAAAGGAATCTCAGTCAATCTCTCAAAACACCAGGAAAGGAAAATGTCCCAGACCATGTTTGTTTCTTTTTATACCCCTTTTTCCTCTTCACTTCCTGTCACTTCTCCTCTTCACAGAAACCAATTTCAGTCTTTCAATTTGCCTAGCACTGCCCAAGGCAGGGGTGTGAGCTTACTCTAGTAAGTGACTTATGAACTCACATACTTAATGCTAAGTAGGGGTAATTTAAGTTCTTAATTTGATTAGCTAAAAATAGACAAGGGGAGAGTTAATCCTATCTTCACAGTGAAGGCTTTACCTAGAAGAAAGGGAGAATAAGAACAATCTGCTCCAGTGGCCAAGAAAGCAACTGAAGCACTCACTATGGAGAGGTTAGAGATTGGTCACACATGGAAGACCCTGAGATCATCAACTGCATACTGGGCCATTGTCAGTCATCTTGACTTTTGTCCTGCCACTTGGCTTCAATAACTCTAGAAGGCTGATAACTTTCTGTCCTTCTGCCTCACTTTAATCCAATTCATAAGCAATAAGGACCACCTCATTATGTCATTGGTCTTTTTTGAAAATGAAGGATGAACAACAACATTAATTCACTAAGTAACATTCTATTTTTATTTATTTTTTACCAATTATATATAATAACAAATTTTCAGATAAGTTTTCTTAAGTTATGTGATTGAATTTCTCTCTCTCCCTCCTTTCCCTTCCCCTCCCAGTGCTGGCAAAGAGATTCAGTTTGGATTGTATATGTATTATGATGTAAAACATAGTTCCACATTATTTATTTTTCTAAGTAAATAATTTTTTCCTGGGTTAGACATG
>NC_058131.1:711977203-712018795 GCF_016433145.1 Gracilinanus agilis
TATTTCTGGGTGTTTTCTTATCTGGATCGAATGTCGCAGGTGTTCTATAAATCCTTTCAATGTCTATATTGCCCTCTTGTTGTAGGACTTCAGGGCAATTTTGCTGAATTATTTCTGTTAATATGGAGTCCAGGTTTCTATTAATTTCTGGTTTTTCTGGATGACCAATTATTCTCAAATTGTCTCTTCTAGACTGGTTTTCTTGGTCTGTCACTCTCTCATTGATATATTTCATGTTTCCTTCTATTTTTTCAGTCTTTTGACTTTGTTTTATTTGTTCTTGTTGTCTTGAGAGATCATTAGCTTCTAATTGCTCAATTCTAGTCTTTAGGGATTGGTTTTCGGCTATAATCTTTCAGTTTTCAGCTATGATCTTTTGGTTTTCAGCTGTAATCTTCTGGTTTTCGGCTGTAATCTTCTGGTTTTCAGCCATAATCTTCTGGTATTCCTTTTCAATCTGGTCATTTCTGGTGTTCAATTTGCTTATCAGTTCATTTGGTTTCTGAGCCTCACTTTCCATTTGCAAGATTCTACATTTTAAACAGTTATTTTCTTGCCAGATCTCTTCCATTTTTCTCAAAATCTCAGTTTTGAACTCTTCCATAGCTTGTGAGGAGTTTTCCTTATTTGAAGAGGGTCCGGATGCTTATTTGTTCTCCTCCTCTGTTTGCTTGGTTGTCTGGATTTTCTCTGTGTAAAAGTTGTCAAGTGTTAAAGACTTCTTTTTCTTGTTGTTAATCTTTCTCTTCTGAACTTCCTGAGACTGGGTAGCCATGGTTAGCCCAGCAGCTTCTCAGGTTTATCCTCGTGCTCAGGGTCTGTCCGCGGTCTTTTGGCTACTGAGGTCTGAGTTCTGGTTTTTTCCAAGGTCAAGCCCCCGGTGGACCCCCTTGCTTGATCCTCTGCCAGAGGTTTCTTTACAAGTCTCAGGGCGCTGCTTCCACAGTCGTATACCCATCTGCACTGTTGATTCTTTGTGATTCTATCTTCAGGGATATCTCTGAGGATATATGAACTTTCAGTTCTTCTAAGGTGGGATGGTGAAGGAGATGTGTGTTTAATACTCTCCTAGATGGCGTGCTTCTCTGTGAGTAACAACAAACACTCTTTTCCACCTTAGAACTGTGACCATGTTCTCTTTTACTCTTGTGGCTGCAAGTGCTCGAGTGTACAAGTGATCCTTCTCTTTCGGAGACTGAGATCCAGGACTAGTATTTGGATCTACATATGGGCAATGCTATTAGAGTCTTGTACCCTGACTCTAGCAGCAAAGGGATGTCTGTAATCTCCTTTTTTTTAAACCCTCACCTTCTGTCTTGCACTTAATACTGTGTATTGGTTCCGAGGCAGAAGAATGGTAAGGGCTAGGCAACAGAATTCAAGTGACATGCCCAGGATCTCTCATCTAGGAAGTGTCTGAGGCCAGATTTGAACCCAGGACCTCCCATTTCTGGGAATGGCTCTCAATCCACTGAACCACCTAGCTGACACCCTGTAGTCTCCTTCTGATAAACTGTCTGACTGTCTCTGACTGTCTGTTGCTGAGGTACCTAGGACATGTTGCTATGTTGCTGCTGTCTTAGATATTGCCATGCCTTCACTTCCACTTTGGTGCAATATCTTTTATACTGGCCTTCTAACTTGTTAAAGGCTAAAAATTTATTTCACCCCACCTTTTTGTGTGTTATGCTGCTCCATAATTCATTCTAAGGCATTATATCATAGATTTTAGGAAGGTAATTTGGTACAGATCAAATGAATCTGCATACCTTTTCTAACTAATGCGCCCTCCTCCCCAATTCCTTCCCTTCAAAGTTTTGATGGGAAGCTATTTCCTCCTTATGGCCTTTAATGATTGTTTCAGGCAGCTTAGGCTACTTGTTAGGTTGCATTGAGATATAAGGTATTCCCAATGAGTTAGATCACCCATTATATTTTAGCCTTCATCAGACCAATATCTAGACAATTGTGGTACAATATTTTCAAAATAACTCTGGAGTATGTCTACAGTCAGTTTCTTGGAATGATGAAAATCAGTTGAATGTTAGCCTAGATATTTAACCTGGAAGACTGGAGGGGGTGTGGTAGTGCATGACACTGTTCAAGATTGGAAGGGATTTCATATGGAGAAGAAATTTGACTTTTTCTGCTTAGTCCCAGAGGGCAGAACCAAGAACCATAAGTATTCACTTCAGAGAAGTAAATTCTGCTCAACAAATTGCAAAATAAATCATTAGTCACATGAAAAATGGATCGTTGTTCCTGGGATTTAGTGAGTTATCCATTTCTGGAATTTTCAAGTGAAATCTAGTTGGTCTCAGATTGCACATGTTATAGGTCCTGTTTTCTATGATTTCTCAGATATCACTGACAATGGCAGAAACAAAAATGTTTGCCCATGTTTCAGGGCACAAAATGGGCCAGATGACGTTAGGTCACCAACGGCAGCTAAAGACTCTCAATATGTCATTAGTCTTCTTTAGGATCAACTCCCTATGAATTACTTTGGTTTTGTCATTTCCAATGCATAGGCAATGGCAATTAGTTATTTTTTTATCTTCACATTCTGAGAAGTTATTATGATGGCTATGCTCTTAGTAAGTATTTCTAGACACATCAAATGAATAGACGACTGACTTTAGACATAGATGGAAGAACTGAATTTAGAATCCAAATATTAGATATTTTTGTAAGATGATAGGATGAACAGATTAAGATCCTAAGGGTCATAAATGGAAAGGGACTTGATCTAGTATTTTCATTTTATTAGTGGCTAGCTAATTCTAAATATTAATATACCAACAAACATTGTATTCAAGGACATATCTGTACCATCCTCATTCTGAGGATGTGAACTCTCTATGCAGTATGGAATGATGCTCTTCTGAGATCAAATCTTGCCTCTACCATGTATTACTTATGTGACCTTGGGCTAGTCACTTAATCTCTATCTGCCTCATTTTCCTCATCTATAAAATGTAAATAATAGTAGCTCCTGCATGTCAGTGTTGTTGTGAGGATTAAATGAGATAATAATTGTAAAGTGCTTAGAATAATGTTTGGCACAGAGTAATCACTTTATAGATGTTAGCTATTATTATCAGGAAAGGTTGGAATGGTGAAAGATCAATTAATAAATATTCATTAAGAATTTACTATGTACCAGGCACCATCCTAAGCCCTGAGAATACAAATAAAAACAAAGCTCCCTGAGGGAGCTAACCATCAACAAGGGAGGACAACACACAAAAGGAAATTGAAAAGCATGTTGAGGAGGGGAAGGTATGATGGAGAGTTCTAAAGATGTCTTAATGCAGTGTAGCTAGTAGGAAATGGGGAATGAAACTATATTGAGCCCTTCAAATAGAAGCCCTAGAGCCTATGTTCCTGTCCTCCAGTCAAAGGGTCCATTAGAGGGGCAGAAAAGACTGAGGAGATGTGACTACCAAGACACATTCTTTCTTGCAGCATAATGAGGTTTCCCAATGATGAGTTTCCTTAGGTAGGAAGAGATGATAGAGAGGCTCAAAGAAATCCTAAAGTATTAAAAGAGTGCTGGTTTTAGAATCAGAAGATCTGAGTTGCAAACTCTGTCCTGCTGTTTATTGCCTACTTATATTGAAGAGAGGGGAACAACAGAACTGGAAAGCACACAGTTACAAAATGGAAGTCACATTTTACATTAAATAAAGAGAAAATGCAAAATAAACCCCTGAATTTCCCAAATGTAATATCCTAGTTAAAATTGCAATAAGCAAGATAAAAATCAAATTCACTTTGTTATTTTGGAAAGTATATCAGACTCTTTGGAAAATAGGTGTTGAACTTAAAAAAGAAAAAAAAAAAGATACTGTGGGTTAACTCCAAGGAGGAATTAGGACAGAATGAAAGAAAATATCTTCTATGGACTATGATCCTATTTCCACATCCTCATGCATGGTACAAATGGGAATTGTCTATTGTAAAGTTAATAGCATAGAAGTTCTCTGTGTTCCTGAATATAAAGGCAATCCCTGAGGTAAAATGTTCAGGTGAAACACCTCACCTCAAATCATCATAAATAGAAATGACAGACTTGTACTAATGAAGACCATTCAGCCAATTATTTTGGACTTAAAATGATTTTGTTTGCAGCCAGGCTATCGCTTGGCAGAAATCAACTGGTTGGATGAGAGCAAAGAGGCATCAGAAATACTCCCCAAAGAACATGTAATGAAAATATAATCTCCCAACAATGCAAACCAGGCATGGGTTTAATCCTTACTATGGAGATTGTTGGCAATAAATTAGTATAATCTTCTTACCTTTCCATACTGAGCTGCTTAACCTGAATTCCTAAGATTAAATTGGATTGTGATAATTGATAGTTGATGAAATTACTATAATTAAAAGAACACCATAAGAACATGATGACTTTTAAACCTTATAGTGAATGAATGAGTGAACATTGGTGCTATTGCATTAAAAAATCAACAAAAAACAATGCTATAATACTCTAGTGAAGACATAATCTCCTCACCAGGAGTATCTTGCCCAATAATGCCTATGATAGCCTATTCCAGCTTGCTTATCTTATGTCTTCCTTATTTTTACCCAACCCTAAATTCACTATAGGAACTTTGCCCACCATGCTAGGAGCTTCTCGTGTAATTTCTGGACATTGACTAAATACCAATAGAGCATATAGATTGTCTGTTACTTAGTACTTGCCTTCCATATGGAGAACAGACTTTTTTCGATTATACATTTCTCTGAAGATATTATTTACTCTCTTCTTACTACATAATGCATGATTTGTATTGTCATCCCTGATCACACTCACCCTGCTTCTCTCCATTACTATTTGGGGAATCCTTATGCTGATTTGCTTCACACATAACCTGTACTCTATATTTCACAAACATATAATACCAATAGAAGAAGATTCTTGCTTAAAAGTTGTTTGTTGTCTTTTTTTTTGAGGTAATGCTTGGGCTCATAAATATAATTCTGTAATTTCTCAAAGGAACATGAAAATAAATAGAACCTATTTGTATATCCAACATACTCTGCTTTAAGTGATCTTTAAGTGATGAGAAAATAGAATCTCATCCATCTTAAGGAAATCTTTAAGAAACAGGCAGGGTTTAAAGCATCATCCTGTGGCAGGGTGGGTGGGCGGGATATCAGGATAAAAAGAACTGAGAGTTGTAGGATAATGAAGGGGCACACAGGGAGCCAGTACTATCTCTCAGCCTGGAATGTGTCCTGAATTTGATTCCCTAAGCTCTAAACCATGCTGTTCTTCAGAGCAGAAGATTGGTTTTCCATTATAAATATCCCATGAGCTTCATGAAATTCTGTACCCATTTAACACCCTTCCATTCAGTCTTAGGTATTTGGGGTATTCAATTGTGTAACTATGCTTTGAATCACCACACAATGAATTCTCTGCCAACAGCACAGGTGGGAACCTCAAATCATATAATTTTTCATTAAGAATAAATAGTAGGGACAGGGAGGTGGATTAATGGATTGAAAGACAGGCTTAGATGGGGAGCTCCTGGGTTCGAATCTGAATTCAGGTACTTCCTAACTGTGTGACCTGGGGCATTTACCCCATTACCTAGCTCTTATTTCTCTTTTGCCTTAGAACAATAAATAGTATTGGTTCTAAGACAGAAGGTGAAGGTTTAAGGATTATAAAAATAGCAAAGTAAAAAAGACAGGAAAACTAAATTGTGAAATATTTCTATACCTTTGATAATGAAAGTCACTTAACCTCTCCCAAATTCTTAAATGAGGAAATATTCCTTGGGCAATTTACAGTCCTAGGGTTCCACAGTGGTTGTAATGACTCTCATACCTCTATATCCTAGCAACTAATTATATCTAGGTGAAACTTCTACTCTTTCTTTCCACTTTCTATATTTCTGTCTCTAAATATTAGAATCACTGATTTTCCACCAAGTTGTTGCCTTCAGATGAAGCACAATCATATTGCTGGAGCTTCTTCCTCCAAAGGAGTGTGATTTTCATTTTGTGAGGTTTCTCAGGCCAACATATCTGAGGGATATTCAACTTCTTTATAGCTCTTTTGTTACAACAGTCATGCTTCTCCCACAATGGGCATCTCGGGAAACTGCTAAGATATTTTTTAATCTCCTGTGCTCAAGCTCATCTCATGGTGGCCTGGTGCTTAGGTTGAATGAATTAATTTTATTCCTTATACATGGCAGCTAGCACTATGGACATGGATATGTCTTCTCTTTCCCTCTCTGAGAACATAGAGATGCCAAGCATGATTCTAAGGTTCTTTTAGTGCAGCAAAGTATTTCTTCAGTCCTCTTTACCCTATACCAGTGATGGGCAAACTTTTTAAAGAGGGAGCCAAAGGAAAGGAAATGCTCATCTGTGTCAGTCTGTTTCTAAGGCAACTCTTTCAAAGTTTCATTGTATTGTATCCTACTCACTGTATTTGTCAGATTAATAATAATGTCACAGGCCAGATAGAACGTTTCAGCCCCCACCCCCCAATCTGGCCTGTGGGCCATAGTTTACCCATCCCTGCCCTTTACAGTTAAAGAAGAAAAAAAGAAAGAAAGAAAAGTCACCCATAGTAAAATAAAGATAGCATAATGTTATGGCTCCAATTTGATGGCCAAATTTGATCTAATTAGATTGAATTCTTATAAATAACAGATCTGTGCCCACTTGATATAGTCATACTTCTATCCCTTTAACCTAAATTATATGAAACATCAGTAGTGAGTGAATGTTCTTGTCTTTTATTCCCAATAAATTAAAATAGGAAGAAAGATAATTAACCAAATTTGGTTAAAAAACCCTACTGTTAGCAATGAAAAAGTAGAAAAAAACTGATGTTATGAGAACGGATTAACAGAGAGACAGAAACAGAGAGACAAAGAGAGATAGAGACAGACAAAGAGATAGAGATACACACATGAAGACCAAGCGATTGAGACACACCCAGAGAAAGGGAGAGACAGAGAGAGAAAGACAGAGACAGACAGAATCTGAGAAAGAGATAATACAGAGACAGAAAGAACAAGAACCTGAGTCACACACCCAGAGACACAGTGACAGAGATAGAGACAGTAAGAGGCAGTCAGAGAGATAGACAGAGACAGAGACAAAGACTGAGACAAAGACAGAGGCAGGCAGGCAGATAGAGAGAGAGAGACAAAGGCACTTTCTATGAAGTCTTGAGGTCTTCAACCAGCATGGTAGAAGGAAAGGGAGAGAATTGGAAGGATGAAAAAGGATGGCAGAGGAGAGAGGAATGGAAAGGTAGTTAAGGGAAGAGAGAGGGAGGGGAAAGAGGTGGGCATTGTTTTTTTATTACAAATGAAAATAATAATTAACAAGATCTTTATAGCATCTCGAGGTCTTTAGAGTAGAGTTATAGCAGCCATGAAGGCATTATTACTATTTACTTCCATCTCAGTATGGGCTTTTATCTAGTATAAAAGCATTTTCTGTGTCACAAGAAGAATAGAAAACAGAAAATGGAAGACATCAACTCAATAAAGCTTTGCAAGAGGGAGACTGCCCTTAAAGTGGTAATAAATTAATGGGAAACATTTGGAAATAGAGTGGCTTAGTGTGTTCTCTCCCTTTAAAATGTTACTAAAGTATATCATTTTCAGAGATTCCATCATACTCACCAAATTATACATACTTAGATGTTTTTATGATATATTCAGATATGGAAACCTCCTGCTTAGTCATCTGTTGGAAATTCTCCATGTAAAATCACTGCAGAAACTGGGAATACTCTTCTATATGAGGTTCTTAACTTGGGGTGCCCAAATCTCCCCAAGTATTACATGATGGTTTTCATGGAGGCCCATGAAATTAGATGGGAAAATACTTCTTTGTTTTCCTTCCTAATCCTATATATTTTATTTTATGTACTTAAGAATAATATTCTAAGCAGAGGTCCATATGTTTTACCACACTTCCAAAGGGGTCCATCGCACATCTAGACATACATACACATATGTGTATGTATACATACAAACACACACATGATATACACATGATGCTTATATGTACAAACGTGTTAAAATCATGCCCTAGATCTTTTTCCATTGTAAGGATACCGAGGAATCCAGGATTATGCCATCAGTCCAATTTATCTATTTATACTCATGCTTCTCTCTGATGGTATCACCCTATTACTTCTTCTAGTGAATGTTAGACTACTCCTGCCTACAAACATATTGTTTAACAGGCATATAATTTTTGTGTAATGAATATACAAGCAAAAATGTAGATATATATACATGTTAATACAAACACATGCAAGTAGGAATGTATTGTGCACACGACACATAGATAATATATTTATACAAATATGTCCATATATGTGGATATATGTATTTATTGTTCATAATCATATATGTACATATTCATACATGTGTTAATATGGGCACATATGCCCAGTTTATCATATTTTGAAGCTTTAAAAAACTGAAAATGTAAGGAACACATTTGGCAAAAACTTTTCAGATTCCCATACAGAATTCTAACCACCTTTATAGGAGTATAGACAAATATGCCACAGTGGTAATATTGGGTAATTGTGATTAGTCATTACTTGTGTTCAAGGCTTTGCCACATGTCCAGGAATTGGAAACATTCATGGTACAGTTTGCATATGGTTAATACAGCAAGTTAGACAAAACAAATATTTCCGTTTGTCTCCAAGTGACCCATAAGTCCCAGAGGCAGAGTATATATGTTACTCATAAGGCATGGTGAAGTGTCAAAAGCATTTTCTCTATGCGTAGTTGTTCTTGTCTCATTAGTTGTATTTACCTAATGCTTCATGCATCTTAGGTGGCTTGGCACCCTGTACTTCCTCTTGTATTTCCAATAAAACAGCTGATGTTCTGTGTGAGAGCTAATGTAAGTAATATTTTCAGAACCATTTCACAAGTGTTCGACCATAGCCACCTCAAAATGAATGGGAAATTTTGCTGTTTCAAAAGAACAGATGTTTTATTTTTTGATTTTCCATTTGTTCAATGACTTTGAGTGGCCGTTTCCATCTTAATAATGTAAAGATAATGTCCGTATCAATTATATGCTTAGGAGATTTCGCTTTTCTTTCCTCCTAGAGTTGGTTCTATTTTCTGCATCACAGGAAGATTGGTTTAGAAATCCAGGGGATGATGTATTTAGTCCATTATACGCTGATGAGCTGCAGAAAGAATATGAATGTCTTTTCCAACTTATATATTTTCGACTTTTATCATGGAAAACATATCTTCTTATGGAAACATTGTAAATTTGTGATTTTGATGCAATTCTTTTAATGGTGAGGCCTAAATTAATACAAACCCAACCTTTGGGCAAATGATTGACCACTCTATGGTATTTGGAGTTCTATAGAATTACATACTAAAAGATGCATAAGAGTCAAATCCAAAACCTCCATTTTATAAATAAGAAGTGTCTGTGTGATATACCGAATAGAATGATAGATTTGGAATCAGAAAATCTTTAGTTCAAATCTTGCGCAGGTCATTTATACTTGTGTGAAAACAGGAAAAATTTCTTAACTTTTCTGGGCTTCATCTCCTTCATATGTAAAGTAAACAGGATATATTTATTTACTTATAATGTCCCCTCTGGTTCTAAACTTATGATCTTAAGGCAGCTGAGAAATATTATTGGATTATAGATTTGGCATTGGTAAGGTACATAAGGTATTTAAAAGTCAACTGCTTTAGCTCCTTCATCTGAAGATGAGAAAATTAAATCTCAGGAAAGGAATCCCCTTGCTCAAGGTTGGACAGAGAATAAGTTACAGAGAATTCAAACCTAAGACCCTTAAATTCAAAGAAATCCAATTCAAAGAATTCAAATTTAGGACCTTTAAGTTCACACTGAGTACTTTTCGGGCTGCCACATTGGATTGGATAGGCTAAAGTTCCACAATCAAAGGTGGGAATGGGATTAGAATAAAATTATTTGCTTCCTTTTTATGGGATTCCACAATCTTAATGAGAAGCAAAAAAATCTTGGTGGGGGAATGGATTTTAATGGCCATCTAGTCCACTTTTTCCTGACAAGGAATCCCTTCTACAACAAATCAAACAAGACATAATCCAGTTTTGGAGTAATTTCCAATGACCAAAGAGATTAAAGATAATAGGGGGGATGTATTTGAACATTTCTAGAAGCTCTTACTGTGGTGGTGTTATAGGTCATTTACAAGTTATAGATAGGATTTATGATAGTAATCAGACAGATCAAGCTAAAAGCCTGGCTAAGACTGTGAACATTCTAGCTCAGAAGGTTCAAAGATGTTTGTCCTCAGAGAGACTTGGCAGCAGTTGGCAGGAATTTGCCTGGGAGGGTATAGAGGTGGCATCTGGTCAACTAAGCCTCTAAGCCTGTGAGCTAATTTTGGATCTCAAGAAGAAGGGATTGTGCTTCAAGCAAGTCCTAGGTGGAGTGGGTACTTTCCTGCTCTTGGTGGACAGCAATCAGGAAGCCCTTTTATTACTTAGCCCTCTTTGGATTACTTGCTGTGGCAGGAGTGTTCCTGTGTTCAAATACATCAGGAGGTCATTGTGGATGTGTTGTGTGAGATTCCCAAAATTTCCTGTCTCTCCAGCTTAGTCAGGGCTGGCTGTCTGGTAGTTAGTGTAGGATAGTCAATCTCAAGCCAACATTCTTTTGGCAGTTGGTAAAAGAGATTTTTAGAAAATTTTATCTACCTCCTACTGTGTAAAGGGAATTATCTCATCCTCATTCATTGTTTAGACTCTAACCATCAGAAATAATGTCACCCCACCCAACTTAGAATTAAGTGGGGAGGGGAAAGTCTGTTACCCACATGTAATAGTAAGTAACAAATCAAAAACAAGGGACTTCCCTTTGGGCAGTCCAAAACAGTGTTGAGGCTGCCAATTTTCCACTTGAAATTGGAGGTGGATGCAGGAAGTGATGAAAGATGCTATCTTTTAAAGATGGTGATAACTTCCTGTGGAGGGTAGTTGGCAGTTTGAACTTGGTGTAGAAGGATCTCTGGCGAGACCTCAGACTGCTTCCCTCGGAATTGTCATGTGGGTAAGTTAGGCTGACTTCCTTTCTCCTCCCTTGGTGTTTCTGGAGGCTCTACCCTCAAGGAGGACTCTCTTGCCTCTCTAATTGTGGCTAGAAGCCTTGTTTAATTTACCTCTGTGCTCCTTTGCTGGGGCCTCTAAATTCTTACCTGGTCCTAACCTATGGTCCGGGCCAGAGTTCCTCTCTCTCAATTTCCCTACCTTCAACCTTCCTAATTGTAAATAAACTTCCATAAAAGTCATCCTGACTTTGGTCTATTTTAATTTGAAATTGCATTAATCTGGTTTCTGGTGACCATACCTTAAAAATCTAGTTTTAACTCTTACACAACCCTATACTTATCAAAACATTAAACAAAACTTTTATAACAACTTCATGGTATTCTCTCCCCCAACCATCAAAAACCCACTGAGTTTAACTGTTTCCCTGGCTGTAGTGAATTTCAGTTACTGTTTGTTTACCCCAGCTAAGTTACATTGTGTTACCTTTCCCTAGGCATCTGTGTATCCATACTGGTTCCCAACCTATTTCCCCATTCCCCTTAAGTTTCAGTTACTGTTACCTCCTTCTCCTGAAAGTGTCATTTTCTTTTTACAGTGGCAAAGAACTGAAAAATAAAGGGATGTCCATCAATTGGGGAATAGTTGAATAAGTTGTGATATATAATTATATTGAAATACTAGTGTTCTATAAAAAATTGATGAAGAAGACAATCACAAAAAATAAAAACAAAAAAAAATCCTAGAAAAATTTATATAAAGTGATACAAATCAAAGTGAGCAGAACCGGAACTTTGTACAGAGTAATTACAATAATGTATGATGATCAACTGTCAATGACAACTATTATCAGCAATGCAAGAATCCAGGATAACTTCAACTGGTTCATGAGAGAAACATTTCTCTACCATATAGAAAAAACTGACAGTCTAAATGCTAATTGAAGTATACCATTCTTCACTTTATTTTCTCCTTGAATTTTCTCTAGTTTTAGCGATGTATAACATCTTTCAAAACATGATGAACATGAAGATATTTATAGTATGATAACACATGTACTACCTATATCATATTATCTGCCATCTTAGGGAGAGGGAAAGGAGGAGAGGGAAGGAGAGAACATGTAGTACAAAATTTATTTATTCACATGTAACCTGGAAAAAAATGTTCTTCAATGAAAGGAGACCTGTCACTTCTTCAGATGGCCCATTCTTCTAATAGCTATATCTAATTATTAGGAAATATGTGTTGTTCATTTCAGCTGCATGGCATCAAGCCTTAATTCCCTGCTTGCAAATTCTTCTCATATCTTCTGGTTCCTCTGGGGATAAATTGATGAAGTCTGATCCCTCTTCTACATGTCAGTTCCTTCAAATCAATACTGACCATTTCTATACTTTTCCTTCCATCTTCACATTAAACATTCTTCTAATCTGATGAGGGCAGTTTTCTGGAGAAGAGAATTGTGAAGGAATGTCATGTAGTAACTCCTCCTTGAGGTTAACTTAAAAGACACCCCCACAATGCAAAAAATTCATTGTCAGTTTTTTAATCCTGTCTGCTTTTCAATTTATTCTTTAGCCTAGCCATCTTATAGGAAACAGAAAATAAACATCTAGTCATGTCTTCCTTTTGCCTTACTTTCTTACAAAAGACCCTGTCTCTTCCCTAAACTAATGCCATATGATGTATTATTCTTCTTTGACATGGTATAATGGGTAGATTTTGGATGTAGATTTCAGAACACTGTCCTGATACAGACACTTATGAACCATATTTCTCTGGACCATTTTAGGTCTCTCAGTCTCTGTTTACTCCTCTACAAATGGAGATAATTATATTGCCTTCTTCACAGGGTTAATGATCAGGTGAGATTATGGAAAACACTTTGCAAAGCTAAAGCCATAATATTTATATCATCTGATATAGTATATTATCTTTTCAAGTTATCATCCATGTCAATATAGTTTACATTCTACTCAGTACATTGACTATCAATCTGCCCACTAAAATGTAATCTCCTTGATGGCAGAATTCTTAGCATTTTCAAATGAAGAAAAAATCAAAGTGCAATTTATTTCTAATTCTGAGTGTCCTATATTTTCTGAGTGCCCCATATGTGCATTGTGCCTAGCTCTGGAGCTAGACATTAAAGAGATAGTAAAAGACACATAGATATTAGATACATTAAGAATGAATTTAGAAAAGGTAGCAAATTATTTACCTGCCAATATATTATACCAATAAGCCTTTTTTTAGATCAGCTGGTTTAAGAGCTTGAGATGAAATCCATCTTTCCATCAGGACTCTCCAAAGGAACATTGTGTCTTATATAATAAGACTTTCTCTAAGCACTTGGGTAAAAAATATCTAACAATTCACACCTGATGTTCAAAGACGTTGGAACAAATAAAAGGCCAAGTCCATTAAAAGGACAAGCAAAAAGGTATAGCTCAAAATGACTGCCCAAAATCTGTGGTTGGAGTTCTTTCAATTTGTCTGAGCTAAGTGCTCTGTTCTTTATTTTGTAGTGACTGGATAGCCCTGGTTGGGATTTTCTATAAATAAGATGAAAAGAAGAAAGGAAGAGAGAGAAAAAGGAAGGAAGAAAAGGAGGAATGGAGGAAGGAAAGGAATTCTTTTAGGTTTTCCAATTACACTTCCCCTGAACTTAGAGAGAAAAACATTCTCCAGTGAAATCTCCCAAGTGCACAGATTTTTAGACTCACATTCTTTCCTCATGGCTGATTGCTTAAGGCTGTGATTCTTTTCTTGCTCTGTTGGAAGCTTTTTCTGTTGTTATTGTTTTCATTGAAGAAAATTTGGATGGAAATTTTGTAGCAAAAACTTTCAAGATAAACATAAAAAGCTTACTGTTAAACATAGCATAAAGCTTGTTAAAAACAAAATCTCACATTTTTCAGATAATAAGAAAAGTATTTTGCAGCACGTTAAAGTTTACAAAGCAATTTGCAAATATTATTCTATTGAGCCTCACAGATCCCCTGTGAAGCAGATACAATTATTAACCCTCTTTTACAGTGAGAAATAAGAGGCTGAGTGCTTAAATGATTTGCTTAGTAATGGTGGAAGATGTAGCAGTAGAACTCAGGTCTTTGTGACTGCAAGTGAGGTGTTCTCTCTTCCACAATAGGTAGCTATTTAAGTGTACTCTATATCTAACATAATCTAAAGTCTACTGGGCAAGAAAGGCATAATTGTGAGATCTAATTGGGGGCAATATTAGATGATCAGGAAGTACAGAGTTGAGGCAACATAGAGACCAGTTAGCCCAACCCTTTGCTTTTGTCCTAGATGGACCACTAGGGAGCAGAGATTGGAAGTGATTGACCTGAAGTCACATAGATAAATGAGTTGAACAGGATTAGAACTCAGAGTTCCTGCCTCTAAATGTTGGACTGAACCTTTCACTCCACACTGTCCCAGTTATTCAGGTCACATTTTAAGTTATTATTTAAGTTATTATCATATATTATCAAATATATTAATATTATCATTCCCATTTCACAGATGAGGACTCAGGCTCAGAGATGTTACGAACTTTCCTAGGGTCAAATGAGTAGTGAATGTTCATGTAGAGAATGATATATGGGATTTTAATGGCTTCAGTTGATATTGGTTTCCTTTTGTGAGGGAGTGAAAGGAAGATAGGTAGAAGGAAGGATGGATGGGAGAAAGGAGAGAGGAAGATAGATAAAGGGAAAGGAAAGTAGTGGTCCCCAGCCCTGGGGCAGGAGGAAATTGACCAGAGCACTTTGGGGATCAAATAAAAGACCTGAGAGCATCTTTAAGGTTTAGAATAGCTAGGTTTTATTTAAATTAGAAAGGGGAAGGTCTGGGAAAAAATTAGGAGGTAGAAAGGGAAAAAAGGCACCAAGAGATCTCTGCAGGGTTCAGCCTCAGGGCTCCAGAGAGCTAGCAAGACCTCCAGAGCAGAGAGAGAAAAGGCACCAAACTTTCTCTTTTATATTTTCTCCAACACCTCCTACAAAGGAAGTGGGAGGTGTCAGGGGAAGTTGTAGCAGAGAGCCCTGGGAGTTGTAGTCTTCCAGAGCCTATAACAATTCCAAATGACACACTTTGCTCCAGGATGCTTCTCACTAGTAGGAAATGCTTCTTGGAGCTGGCTTTCTTGGAGTTGGATTCAATTTGAAATTTAATGTGTATTTTTTAACAGCACTGGAGGGTAATTTTTTTTTTCTCTTTTTGGTTTCTTCGACCTTCCTAATTTTCCTTATTATAGTGTGCACTGAAACTCTAAGATTCTGGTATCAATTTGTGACCTAGAGAAGTTCTCCCCAACAAGGCAGATTGCATGCCATCAGGGCTCTAAGGTCTCATTGAAATAGTAGTATGCCACCTTGATCTTATTTTAGCTTAGAACTAAACTTCCACTCCTTTTGTGTCTCTCATTTGGTCCCTTTTCTGACTCCTTTAATGCCTTCTTGGGGAGGGCAAAAGGAGGAGGAGAGGGCTATTTTTTGTCTCAGACTTTTTCATGAGTGCTTTCTTTTCTTGCTGTTTTATCACCTTTGGCCAGATAAATCTCATAGCTTTAATTCCATACCTCTCTACAGATTACTTCCAAGTCTCTGTTTCTAGCCCTGCTGCTCTCACAAACGAAATAGCAGCATTTCTAATGATCTAGAACATATTTCCTTCCAAATGCCTTGTGGGAATCTTGAATTCAACAGGCTAGCAGCTGGAATTATAATTTCCTATAAAATCTTTCCATTCATCTCACTTTCCCTTTTAGAAATTGCTGATCCTTCCATCTTTTTCACTTTTAGTATCTAAGTTGCCAAAATTTACACACACACCATCTCTCCATGGTCTCTCCATTGTCTCTCCATTGTCTGTCTGTCGTCTCTCCATTTCTCCATCTCCTGTGTTTAATTTCATCACCTTTTTTCAAGTCTTTATGGACTCTTACTTAGACTTGTAGAATAATAGATCTTTCCATCTCCTCCTCTAATGCCCTTTATTATTCCCTATTTCTTAGCAAGTAAAATTCAAACCCTTCTGTTTGGAATTCAAGGTCCTCAATGAAAGTGACATCTTTTCTTGGCAGATTATTATCATTGGTTAATCATTTAATTAACTAATTGATACCTGGTCTTCTGTATCTTGCTTAGGCTGAAAATACAGCAGCCACTCACAGGCTCAATCCCATTGTTTATCAACATGGAAGCTTTACCCTTCTCTGTAAACAAGCTGGGTCATTTGCTTCTCTTTAGGCAGCCCCATAGCTCCTCACTCCTGAGGGCTCCCCATACTGCTGTTGGACTTAGTGTGGACTCCAGATAGACTCTAGACCTAATACAGCCCAGAACCCCAAAAATCAAGGGATCTCCTAGCCTCAGTCTCTCTGAGAGAAGGGCCTACAGACATAAACCACCACACCTCCCTAGAAATTTTGTAGCACTATTTTCTAAATAATTGACAAAGCAACAAAACTTGATTCCTTGATTCTTTTCTAATTTCCAACATACAATTAGCTTACCTGAATGTCACAGCTCATCAGAGTCTGGGTTCTAATTCAAAGGTGCAGAAAATGTCTTATTTGACAATTACAGCTTCAATAGTTCTTAATATTGCTATTCTCATATTCAAAACTAATTTCATTAGGAATTGAGGTTCATCGAAGGATTATTGGGCAGTATGGTAGAGAAGGAAGAACACTGATTACAGTCAGAAGATTGAAGTTCAAACCCTGCCTCTGATGCCTGTGATCTTGGGCAAGTCATAATCTCCCTGGGTCTGGTTTCCTTTTCTGTGAGATGACACAGTTGGGGGGTAGGGAAGGGGTATATAGTCTAAATGATCTCTGCTGTCCCTTGCAGATCTAGGTGTTTGTTCCATTGTTTGTATAAACAGGTGTTGCCACTCATGGATATAGCCACAACTGTCTCTTAAATAAGTAAGCCAGGCAGTTCTGTGGCATTCCAGATTTCAGTGGATTCTTTAAAACTGGGGGCGTAATGGATTGTCTCATTAAAAACAAAATGAAATAAAATAAAACAAAGCAAAAAGAAAACCCTGGGAATGCAAATAGGTAATAAACAACTGATAATGCAAGGAGGTGCTGAGACTCCTACTGTATGTGTCAATTGAATTGAGGCCCTCTGGGGTAGAGGAGGTTTTATATTCCCAAAGATGTTTAGGTGGGAAAATGCTGGCAGTGCTTTATGTTGAAAAAGTCTGGAGTCAAATCACCTAGATTTGAATAAATCCTTGAATCTGTAGCCAGAGGGCCTCGATTTGAATGATTGATCTCTGAGATTTTCTGCTTTTGTGATTTGGGTAAGTGATTTGACCTCACTGAGATTCTGTATCCTACTTTATAAAATGAGGGAGTTTGACTAGAAGATAATCTGGTTGAAGATAACCTGCTAGTGATACACTGGTCAAGTAGGAAAAATGTAATTTTGACTTGATGGAAAAACAAGGTTTTGGCTTGTTTACTAGCCATTTTTGTCTAAGCTTTTACCCCATCCTAACTGTTGTTTTCAGCAGAATTTTTTTTTCATCAATCCAAACAGACATTAAGAAAACAACAAGTAAACAAACAGGAATATAGTTTTCCATAGAGAACAATTGAAAAAGGTGGACTTTGTTTTATAGCTAGGATGAAATTATCATTAAGATCCCTGCCAGCTTTAAATCATGATTGTTGGTGACATCACCAGGACAAACTTACATGAGACACCTTTAAGGGGAGGCATAGAGCTTGAAGGAATTGGTAAACTAAATAAAGGACATGCATTGGCACTGGATTTCTGGTAAGGGTCCAAAGAAGCTTCTTCTTACTAAACAGAGACTTAAGCAGCAGATCATAAAATACAATGAATGAGCTTGTGACTCCAATGTGGATTTGTTACTGGTAGTAAGTAGTCTGGGTAGTTAATTACTGTCTTCAATTCTGTCCCTTCTTTTCTCACCTGTATCTGTTCATCTGGATGTCCCTCCTGCTTGAGCAAAGGTCAGGAGGATAAGGGGTCTGTCTGAAACATATGTTATAATTATGGGAGATCAAGCTGGACAGAGACTTTCCCTTTGGCACTCTGATCAAGATTCACCCATCAATCAGATTAGCAATCTGCTATTTGGGACTTTATAGAATGCATCAAGGGGAAGAGATCTGAAGGATTCCCTGATCAAAAGTAACACTAGCATAGAGACCAGCTGCTCACAGCAACTGGCCTCACATGATAGGAAGGAAATAGAGGAGATTACTAACCTTTGAAGATAACCCAGTATTGATCCACTGGGTTATTGAGGGAAAATGCAAATTTTGCCTTCATGGAGGAATATAAGGCTATAAGTTATTTACTAATGATTTTTTTTTCTGAATTTTCACCCATCCTAATTATAATATTTAGCAATATTTATTTTTCATTAATGCAAATAGACCTCAAGAAAATAACAAAAGAACAGATATGTAGTTTCTCATAGATGACAATAGAAAAAGCTGTCAAATGACTAGATCCTCTGACCTGGAGATTTGAATTGAAATGTCACAAAGCTCTCCCCAACTCTGTACTTTATGAGGATATCCCTGGCATTTGCTCAAGTCATGTTTTCCCTAAAATTGTAACCTCTTCCCTCCACCTTCAGACAATGTAGCATATTCTTCTGTACAATTTAATCATTTATCCATTTCTTCTTCAAAAAAGCATACCATCACATCCAAAGGAAAATGTGTTAATGAGCACAATTATTCTGTTCCACTTTTGCATTTTCTGGGTTTTCTTTTCTTTATGGAGGATGACATCAAAAGGCTGAAGAAATCTTTCTTTGGAGATGTTAAAGAGGGCTTTCTTGATGGATGGTCAAGGAGATCTTCCCAACACTGATATTCATTTATTTTCCTCTTTGTACCCTTTTCCTCTCCACTAGCAAGTCCTTCTCCCTAAAGAAAATCTTCCCTACCGGCAAGCTGGCTTTGCAAAATCTTTAGCTAATGATCATTCCCTCCTTACGATTCTGAATCTTAATAATGAAGGCTCTTGGCTCCAGATTTTGGTAACGATAATGATGGAGAGCATTGTGTACTAAGAGTCAGAAAGAGCTGGGCTTAAATCCTACCCCTAATAATCTTTATCTGCATGGCCATGGATTTCTCACTTAGTCTCTTGACATCTCAGTCTTCATATCTGCAACATGAGGATGATAACCTACAGTGTCTACATCAGAAAATGTGAAGACTTAAATGTACTTAAAGATTTTTATAAGTGGATTCATAGCTCTACGATTAGAAGGAATCATGTCCAATACCTCTCATTTTACAGATGAGCAACCTGAGGCAGAGAGTATGAAAAAAGATTTATTATGGAATTAGTGACAAAACTGGGATAACTATTTCCATTACACCAGATAGTCATTATAATAAACATCTTTTGGACACACATCTAGAAGTAGAAGAAATCTTACAATTCAATGAGTCTAACCCACTCTCTTTACAGATTTGAAAACTGAGACTCAGTGATTAAGTGACTTGCCCAAGGTTACATACATAATAGTATACAAGTGGTAGTTCCTCTGAAAATTTTCTGATAGAATAACAGATCCCTAAGAGCAAGGACTATTTGTTTTTGTGTCTTGAGGGTTCTAACCATTGGTTGGCACTTAGTAAGTATTCAATAAATTTGTTGATTGTTTGAATCAGTACTAATATCTATGTCTTTTCACTCCAATTGTAGGATTCTTCTCATGACTGAGCTGTATCTAACAAGTTTGTCCCCATGACAAAGGATTTTCCTCTCTAATTCATGTTCGATTTCTTTCTTTCTGCAATCCTTTAAACAGATATAATAACTGGGTCTTATAGGTTTAGCCCCAGTTTTATAGTTGTTCCCTCACATCCTAGATAAAGGCATTTGTCATCACGGCTATGTAAGCTTTGTGAGAGAGGCAGCAAAGTACGGTGAGAAGAACACTAGACCTACTATAAGAGAGCCTGCACTCAAAGACCTGGCTCTGCTACTTACTACCTATGTGACCTTGGGCAACTCATTTTCTCTCTACTTCCACAGCACTATTTCCTTACCTTTAAAATGAAGTGTGTTTGAGGTTCTGTCTCTAAGTCTAAATGCCCTTTGCTTTTCCAAGGAGCCTAGCAACATGCAGGAAGCCAAAGAGATGAATGATGAATGCTGTTGGCTGACTTTAAAAACAAACAAACAAAAAATCCCTTCACTCCTGGAGTTTCAAGTTTCCTTATATAAACTTTGGATTGTATCTATTTTATGGAGGTCGGGTATTGATTGTTCTTCATAAAATTGCTCTCCTCTGAGAGAAAGAACAAGGAGCTGTGAAAATGGGGGAAATTAGCATTCATCGCATCCTTCCAAGAAGTGTATCTGAACTCAGAAAACAGAAACTCCAGCCAGTTTCACACAGTGTGGATTGTTTTCTTTTTTACTCGAGGTTTTTTGGAGTGTGCTTACCCATCTCCTTGCTGTCATCCTGCTGGGTTTATGCATTTTGTTGTTTTCTGTTATTTAGTGCTAATCTTCAAGTTGAATATGCATAAGTATTGAGGCACTGATGGCCTGTGAAATGAAACAAATTCAGATTCATTTCTATTCTCTGGCTCATCCTTGAATGACCCTTTCAGGACTTTAAACTCCAGGTTCCTGGAGGGCCTGCTAGTCCTGGTGTTTGGAATTCATTTAATTAATGAACTGTCCCTGCTGAAATACCTTGCTGCTCAGACACTGAATAATTTAGCTATTTGTTCTGAGTATCAGAGCCTAAGAAATCAACACCTATTATGTTTGTTTTTAAAGATCTATTTTTTTCTTTTCCATTTTAAAAAACTTCTTTTGTAAGGCTAAAAAAATATCTCTTTTCATGTGATTCAGTGTTGACATTGCTAGAAATCATTTGTCTCAATCACCACTTTCATTGAATCATAGTATTTCAGAATGAGGAAGAACCTCAACATTCATGGATTCCAATCCATCCTTGAATAGGAGTACTTCCTATAGTATCTCTGCAAATGGTTAATGAACATCTTCTGGAAGTTCTCCAATGAAAGAGAACCCACTAAGTGCCCAGATACCCCATTCTCATTTGGGGCAGCTAATTATTGAAATAGTCCTTTAAATAAAACCTACATCTGTCCCTCAAGTATCCTGCCTCTTTCTCCCATTTCTGCTCTTTGGAGCCAAGCAGACCAAGTCTTCTGTATTATCTCTCATGTCAACATTCTAGCATTTTATATACTTGCAGGTCTCCTTGTAAGTCTTCTCAAACTCAGGCTAAAGTTGAAAGGTTTTAAACACATACATACTGTATATTATATTACAATATTACAATACATAAAAGCAAAATGAATGCTCTGAGAATTTCCCAGAATGCAAAACACATAAAGAATTAAGTGAAAGAACAAGTTGATATGCATTAATTATGAAACTTCTACTAATTGCCCAGGATGATGAATGTTAAAAAAAAAAAAAAAAAAGAAGAGAATGCTGTGGTACTTGCCTTCAAAAGTGAAGTTGACTGATATCCCCTGGTGTTTTGGAATAGTCAAGAAGGGAAGTAATCATGGGAACAGATTCAGCAACAAGAGTCTGACCTGTCTGGATTATCTTGGTTCTTCTGAGACATAATACCTGCCATGAACCAAAAACTATTTTATCCTATCTTTCTAAGTCAGGACAAGACAAAACGCATTTATTAAGTGCCTAAAAGCTTAAATAGCTTAAAATTGAACTTTTCAGACACCCTGCACACATACACACACAACTCACAAATGAAATAACATTTCAGAAAAAAGAGAGACAGCCACTGAAAATGCAGTATCAGGAGACAGAGTATCTTCTGTGGAAAAACAGGACGCAAATGTCACTTGAATGCAATGTACATGGCAGAAATGAGTGTATAGGTGGACTGGAAGTGTAAGAGGGAACCATGATATTTATTTTTTCACTTTTATTTTTATTTTTTTATTTGAAAAATTTTATTTAATTCATTTAGAATATTTTTCCATAGTTACATGATTCATGTTTTTTCCCTCCCCTTCTCCCACCCCCTCCTGTAGCCATCAAGCAATTCCACTGGGTTTTACTCTTGTCATTGATCAAGACCTATTTCCATATTATTAATATTTGCATTAGGGTGATCACTTAGAGTCTACATCCCCAATAATATCTCCATTGACCCATGCGTTCAAGCAGTGGTTTTTCTTTTCTGTTTCTGCTCCCACAGTTCTTTCTTGGGATGTAGATATTGTTCTTTCTCCTGAATTGTCCTGGATCATTGCATTGCTGCTAGTAGAGAAGTCCATTACATTTGATTGGGGCACCATGTTATTAAGGGCACTGAATGACAGAGAATTTTATATTTTAAACAGGAGGTAATAGAGAGCCATCAAAGTTTATTAAATGGGGGAGTGATATGGTTTGACCTAACCTTTAGGAAAATTAATCTGACAGCCTAATGGAAGTATATGGTCTCTAATGTATAGAGATTTAAGTCAGAGAAAACAAACTACAAACCAGATAAATAGTACCCATGTGTGGTGATTAAGGATAGATAAGGGTAGTGGGTAGTTGTAGGATCAAAGGACAAAGGATGAACAAGATTTTATAAGAGCAGAATTGCTAGTATTTGGTTACAGATTACATATGAATATGAGAAACAAAAAAAAAATACTAAGGGCCTGAGGATGCTGCCTAGGTTATAAGTCTAGGTGATTGGAAAGATAAGGATTGTACTAGGTAGTAATAGGAATAGGTTAGTAAAAGGAAAATTAGGAAGTGGAGAAAATTATGAAAATTCTGAGAATAGAAGGGAATGAGAAGTTCATTTTTGGGAAAGCTGAGTTTAAGATTTCTAGGAAGTTGGAGATTCATGACTAGATCAGGACAGAAGTTAGGCCTAGATAATTAGATCTGAGAATAATCAACATAGAGCTGATAATTTAATTCGTGAGAACTTGGGAAATCTTCAAGTGAAATAGCATAGAAGGAGAATGAAAGAGAGTCCAGGAAAGAAACCTAGGAGCCACCTGCTGTTAGTGGACACAGAGGACACCGGAAACTGAGAAGGCATGGATATAGAGGTGAGAAGAGAACCAGGAGAGACTAATGTGAAAGTATCAAGAGAAGAAAACATCAAGGAAAAGAAAATGATCAACATTTTCAAAAGCTATAGATAGATTATAAAGGATGAGGATTCAGAAGTTCGAGGGATCACAAGAATTCAATGACTATGGAGGAGTTAGGACCTGCTTTTGGACTTTTCCCATTAATCTTCTGGTTGGTCTCCTGGTTTCATATCTTTCTTCATTCTTAAGTCATTCTATCCTCAGCAGATAATTCTCCCATGTCTTTCCCATTCTCAACAAACTCAGTGGCTTCTTATTGCTCCTGTGATAGTATATAAGCATTTCTGTTTGACACATCAAGTTCTTCTCATACTGTTCCCAACCTATCTTTCTTACTGTCTCATTTGCATATTTCTCTTCTCCACTTTTTCTAAGCTTTGTCCTTCTTGTTGTTCGTAGATGTTACATTCCATCTCTCACTCTATACTTCTGAAATGTCTGCCCCATATAACTTGCCAGAAATGTACTTCTCCCTCATCCTAGCTTCTTAGAAGTTTTAGTTTCCTTCAAGTCTCAGCTCAATTGTCACCTAGTGCTTGATACCTTTCCTTGTCTCCTCTTCCCTTAAAAGGTTACTCTCAAATGTATGTATGTATATATACCTATATATCTATGTATCTATAATGTCTGTCCTAAAGACTATAATCTCCTAGAGGATAAGGCCTCAAATATTATATAGTTTTCTGCTAAATATAAATAATAAAATCAGCTTTTTAACTTTTTTACACTTATTGTCAAGCTAGGACATGATTCTGAAACAAAGCACACATATTCTAAGACAAACATAATTGTACAATTTTTTTTGTCTCTTTTCAGCACCTGGAACCTGACATGCTACTTAATATGGATACAGAGAAGCACAAATACTTGAATTAGGTAACATATCTGTTATGCTAATACTTTAGGGGCCCTGCATACAGATATTTCTAAATATCATAATTTTCTTTTAAGACAAGAGTCAAGGGTTGTTACTTTTTTTTTTAATAATTCCCATAATTCCTAAATGGTCAAATGGATTTGTCTTTGTTATTTTCATTTGCTACTGCCAGTGCTCAATGCAGAAGTAAAGCTGACATTTAAGGGAAATTCTGTTGGAAAATGACTTTTTTGGGCAAATATCAAAAACATACTTTCTGATGGACATATATTATTGCCCCTAATTTATAACTCCATTCTCGAAGGTTGACAATAAAACTGTACGTGATGTGGGACTCTCATCCGCCAAGTCATAATTCCTGGGGATGTGGAGGATGGCAAATATGTCCTGACAGATGTTCTAAACTGTGGCTGTCATCTTTCCATTTCATAGTCATTCTTTTCAATCACGAGGGCCCCTAGAACCTACTGGGATCTCATCTAAGGCTGTTGAGGTAGTGATTACTATCAACTGTTTACTATTATTGCCTTCAAATTCCTACTCATTGGGAAAGAAATTAAATGACAGCTGAACTCTTTTTGAGTTTTATTCCAGAAGCATTTTCCATACTTTTGCTTGTCAGACTATAAAAGACTTTTTTTTTTTAAGCTTGCTGGCTTGTTTCATTCTGGAATCATGTTCTAACTTGACAATATCAAGGATGTGTGAGGAGGGTTACAAAGCTGCCTTTATTATCATTTGTACTTAACAGAAAACTGTATAAAATTTTCCCCATTGCAAGTGACTACTTGGTCAGGACTGAGTAAATTATATTAGAAAAACCTGAAGAAAAATAGAGATGAATGCCCAGATCACATCCCTAGAGCAGAAATCTGGTTTAATTATCTATTCTACCCAACCCTACCCCAATTTTAAATGGCTCAAGATATCTTTAGTAGAGAATATTAAAGTCCTGTGCTTGTCATTTAAAGCTCTACATAATCTGACTTCATCCTAACTTTTTATGTTAGGAAAAGTCAACGGCCATGTAAAAAGTGCCTACAATGGGTCAAGAACTGTGCTAAGCATTAGGAGACAAGGAAAGGTAAAAACAGTCCCTAATCTCACAGCTCTCAATATGATGAGAGAGGCAATATACAAATTATATATATATATGGATGAATAATATCTATGTTGTGAGTATATGTATATGTGTGCATGTCTATGCAGATGCATAAAGTAAACTTGTTACCTACTCTACTACCACCTCTTGGAGAAAGTTTGTTTTCAGAAAGATCCTTGAAATGAAAACACTCTTCATTAAGAACCTCATAAACTTTCATTCTAAAATTGAGAGAAATGCAGAAATGGACTAAATGCCAATAACATGAAGGTGGTTTTGTTGTGGGAGAGTTTCGAGGTGAAACCCCAAGTTTGGGACAGGTTACCCTTTGCAAGAATGCGAGACTCCAAAACTTGGCTTAAAAATAAAAAGAGAAATTTATTAATTTGGAAGTCATGTTGAGAAGCCAGGAGATGGTGTGCAGGGGAAACACTATCTCTGTGAGGAGATGAGGTACGGGATCGTATACCCCTTTGACAGCAGGGGTTACTGGATAAGAAATAGGAAGGTGGGGTGAATCAGAAATAGGGTACTTTCATTGAGATTGGGGTTGGAATAGGTGAGTAAGGTGACTCAATAGGGTTTTGTAGAGTTGTTGTTTTTAGTATTCAGAGGAACTCAGTCTCCAAGCCTGAGTAGGCTTAGGCCACAATGCTCTCTGACTTTCTTTTTTAAAAGTAAATGTGGTTTATTTATAACAAGATAAATAGGAATGAGGAGGATCAGGGGAAAGGAGTCCTGAAGCTTAATATTATTTTTTCTCCACCCAAATGCTTCTACAGGTCTTCACAGATCTTTAGGCTACACTATTCCTACACTGTCTCATTTTCCCAAACCAACTATCATCGCTGATCTAACTGGTCCTCACACTGTTGATAGACAAGTTAAACAGTTTATCAAGGTAAGATAGCTTTAGCTCAGATGAATTCACTCTTATAGGTCAGAGGCCAGAGGTCAAGATGGCTGGGATATTCTCACAGGCAGCGTTACTAAGTCTTGGCAGTTCTCTCACACAAGCACAGTTAGGATCTCTCAGGAACACAGTAGCTACAGGATCACAGGGAGAAGGCAACTGGATACAAGGATGGAACAGATCTCAGTTTTCCTCACTAGTTTGAATACAGGAATCTCTAGGTATCAGGAAAATGTTATAGGGAAAAATTATTGTTGGGCAGAATCTTAAAAGTTTTCATCACCAAGGAATTAATTCAATTCTGACTCAAGTCAGAATGACTTTTATGGTGGTTTATTTATAATTAGGATGAGAGAGTGAAAGTAAGAAAATCAGAGAGAGTAGAGGGTAAGATATCTAACCTAACACATTAAGTAATTTACTCTGGCCTGTGGCTCAACCCAGGCAGGGCTAATTAATCCTCAGCCAGAGAAGCATCAGCCTTGAGCAGAAGGCCAAGGGCCCAGGGATGAATAAAGCAAAGGCTTCAGTCACAAAGCCTCCCTCAAGAGGAGAGTCCCTTCAGGAAAAATTCAGGAAGAATCAGTCTTTTCACTCACCATGAAGTAGTTCAAAAGGAGAGATTTAAGAACAGTCTCCCCAAATCCAAGGTCTTAGGTCCAGTAAGCAGAGTCTCCAATTTGAATTCTATCTCAGAAGAACAAAGAACTGTCCCACAGAAGTTGTAACTCCTTTTTAAAGAAGCTTCCTTTGCATCACTTCCTGTGCATTCCTTCTATTTTACATGTATCAATCACAACAAAGGCTTTGCTTAGGTCTGACCAGGGGGCAATCAGTAAATTCTGACTCGTCACCCATTCTTGCACATATGAGTCACAGACCTCCCTCACTTAAAGACTAAGTGGTGGTGTTTACACTTTTGGTCATTTAATCTAAAAATAGGCAGGGTAGGATTAATCCCATCTTCACAAAAGGCAAGTCACCTCCTACAAACTGCCACAAGAGTGAACTTTCTACTCTCTTGTCCTAACAGGAAAAACCAACCTCCGTTTAATCCTTTCCCAGTATTCTGGAATTCCCCATTCAGTTCCACCTGTGATCAGAGCATCTTTTGCAAACTCATGCCTTTTCTATGTTGCAAAACCCTAATTTATTATTCTCCCCCTTAGAGGATGTAAGGGATGATCTATGCAATTCAAGGGATGATGCTAATCAGAGTGGAACAAGAAGTGCATATCTATGATAATTGAAGATCTAATGAGAGTCCAAAAGGAGGGGTGGATACTCCTTTCAGGAAGCAGAAAGGAGTTTCTTATAGCCTCTTTGACCTAGAACACTTCTTGAGTTTGGGGTATCTAGAGAGAAACCTATACCCCCATATCAGTATGAGGTGATCTACATGTGTAATATTTCTTAAATTTCCTGAAAACCTGAGACAAACACTTTCAGATCTTTAGTTTTGAGAGTTTTTTCCAGAGATTTTTGTAAGTGATCTTAGAATGTGCCATTGTGACTTTGACTTGTTCAGAGGTCAATTAGAGAGAAAAGTTGTTGATTTTTTTTAAACCCTTGTACTTCGGTGTATTGTCTCATAGGTGGAAGAGTGGTAAGGGTGGGCAATGGGGGTCAAGTGACTTGCCCAGGGTCACACAGCTGGGAAGTGGCTGAGGTCGGGTTTGAACCTAGGACCTCCCGTCTCTAGGCCTGACTCTCACTCCACTGAGCTACCCAGCTGCCCCTCTAGTTTTTGATTTTTTAAAAAAGTGCAGAAAGAAATAAATATTCATATAATGGCAGCTATGTGCCATGAATTGTGCTATGTGCAGAACAAATATTTTGTTTGAGATAAAAATGATGGTGAATACCATTTTTATCATTGACATTAAGGATTCTTTTTTTTTTTTAATCTGAGGAATTTATAATGATTCTTTAAAGCCTTGGCCTTGATAGTAACTATGCAGGACAGAGAGGAATGTTGTGTTAGAATGGAAATCTCTGGGTGGACTTGAGAAAAGCCTTTAGATCATGAATAAAAAAGAATTTCAAGGAGGAAAGAAACTGCTGATAAGAGGGCAAAGAAAAGAAAAACTTTTCTGCTTCATAATTTTCCTTAAACCTGGGCTGTGATTGGGATCACTTGATTGCAAGAGCAGACTAAAACAGGGCAGATGAACAGAATGCCCTTCCCCAATTCAATTATTTAAGGATTATATTAAGTGTCTGCTCTGTTCATCAATTACGCTAAGCATGAATTTACAAAAATGAAAAACACATCAATTATTGCCCTTGAGTAGCTTATATTTTACTGAAGGGAGGGAATTTATGAACAGATGCTATGCATAGACAAAGTGATTTTAAGAGAATAGTACCTAAAAGTGTATTTGTGTGTGGGGAAAGGAAGGAATCCAGAATGATCTCCTGTAGAGTAGAACATTTGAACTGAACCTTGAAGTAAGTAAGAGGTTATAAGAAATGGAGACAAAGATAGAAGGTGTTCAGGCATGGAAAATAGCCTGTGCCCAGTATTCCCTCAATACATGCATGGATTGTTTTTTTTTTTTGAGATCTCAGAAAGTTTTAGAGCTTGAAGTGACCTCAGAATTCATCTTGTACAAGCCTCTCATTTTGGGGAAGAAGAAAATGAGACCCATAAACAGGAAATGTCTTTCCTTTAGGACTTTAATTGGCTCTTATAATTTACAAATGGATGAATCAAGGAATGATTGATTGAAAAAGCACTTATTAAGAGTTTGTTATATTCCAGGATCAACTACATGGGCCTGAGGATAGAAATACTCAAGCAGGTTATTTCTTGCCATCAAGGAGACTACATTGTAATTAGGGCAGATAATGTGGATGGCTTAGGGGTGGCCTAGAGAGCGTAGTTTGTGATCCGTATTATTTTACAGTCATGCTTGGATTTTTTTTTGTTCCCATCTCCCATGCTGTGCATTTTCTCCTTCATTCTCTGAACTGTATTCTCTTCTCTATAGCCACCACGTCTGATGACTACAGGAATATTACTCATAACACCTTCTTTGGATCCTTCTAAAAGTATATTTTTCAGTACTATTCTTTGACTTCAATAGTTTGGAGGCTACCCTTTAAAATATCAAAGAGTGGGAGGGATGAACAATAAATAAATCATTTCCCTTCATCTTGCTTGTTGGCATTTTGTAGTCCTTGTTTCAAAGTCTTTGATGTAAACCTTCAACACTGCAAGGCCTTTTCATGTTCAAACAAAAGTCAAGAAGCTACAACAATAATTCAACTTTGATCCCAGGTTTGAGATGGGCAAGGGTGAAAAGGGGGGGTTAGTTTGGTACTTTTTGGTTCCTTCAGATGCAAATTGAGATCTGAAGTGTGTATGGCATTATAGGTTTACATCTTAAAGAGATCTCTGAGATTACCTAGTCTATCTCCATATTTTAAAATTGAGGAAACTTAGGCCAGGGAAAGTTAAGTTAAACCTAAAAGGCCCTAGGTAATAAATGGCAGAACAAAGATTTTGTATTTAATCCATCAGTCTTTATAGTACACCAAGAAGCATTGTCCTTCCAATTTATATTAATTGTGTTAAAAAAGTACTTCAAATGACTTAAAACTTCATAGTGTCATTATAATTAATAAAAACAGAAATTTCAGTGTCTGGAATACTATTACTTAAATATTACTTGTTTACTTCACAGGAGAATTTAATCTTGCCTTGGTAATATCTATTAGTCATGGAATAGCAATAAGAACCTTAGAAGAAGAATCTTTTATTAACATCTGCCCTTATTTAGAACCACATAAATTCAAGATTCTGTCAACTTTGCTTACATTAATTATTCTTTATAACATTTGTAATGACCAGAGGAATGTTTCCTCAAAGAATGAATTAAAGTTTTGTCACTGTCAGAATTTGAAGAGGCAGAGTAAAATGGAGGAATGTGTTCTGATCTGGGAATCTGGAGATCTGGGTTTCACATCTAGCTTTCTGATTTGAAGGTAAAGGCCCATGGCTATTTTACCAACACAAATATACACTGGTCTCTGATTTAGTCAATAGGAACAACTGTTCCACTTTAGCATATAAAAATCCATTTCAAATTTCATGAGGAAGTTGCAGGGCCCGCTGAAGCAAAGAAATCTATCCATGGTACTTAAATATCATCTATCACATCCCCAGTGGTAGGGACTAAGCTCAGGTCTTCTTGATTGTAATTCTAGGACTTTGAATATTATACCATGCTGCTGCCACTTTTACTATTACCACCACCACTACTACCACCACTGTTATTACTGCTACTAATATTTGTAATATAAAAATATTATTTTAGTGTATACAGTCATCCTTCACTATATCGTTCACTTATCCCAGTTTCACTGTATTGCAGATTTAAAATATATGTATGTATGTGTGTGTGTATATATATATATATAATATACATATATATTTAATTTCATATCATGTAGTTTTTGTTTTATTTTACAGATGAATATATACTGTACTATACACAATGGAAATGCAGTATGCCACTGCTGCTTGTGCAAGTTTTTCATCATGAGATCCTACAGAACCCACTATTGACTGGTAGAATGAAAGGAGACCAACCACAGTGCTGTATTTTGTATCCTGGGCACCAATTGGATCAGTGACTGTAGCATTGGTCTGTTTGGTCCTCCACTATCATGGGGGTCTCTGGAATGTAACTCCCATGATAGATGAGGGCTCACTGTACTTCAAAACATAAAAATATTTAGCATAGTACATGGAATATAGAAGGCACTTGGTAAATACTAGTAGACTGACAATACTCCATAGCCTCTAATTACTGATATTCATAGAATTTACCTCACAATGTTGTTTTGTGGATCAAATGAAATACCATATCTCAATTTGCAATACATATGACATAGCTGTTATTTCATTGTTCTTATTTTTATTGAGAATCAGATAGAAATACTCTCAGGAAAAGTCACTATCATGCTATTATTCTTTTATATCTAATTTTCTAGACATTATTAAAAATGGTTAAAATATCTCATTTTATATATGATTCAAAATATTGGGATCTCAATTTAGCCTCTCACCATGCTTCACCAATTCAACCCCAGAAGTAGACAATATCAGGGAGATGGACAACACATGCCTCTTTCTGTTAACAGGTGCTATTCCATCATCTGTTGCTCAAAAGAGGTTGTCTTGTCTCTGTTGTGCTCTACCCTAATATAATTAACATGTATTTTCACAGTCCTACATCTCCTTAGGGACTCCTTTGTCTCCCTCCTCATTAATAGTCCTACTGTTTTTTCTCAGGTGGACACATGTTTAGATTCACAATTTCCACAACTAGGAATATTGGTCCATGAGGGAATATTCCATTAAGCTGGAGAGATATGGAAGACACATTGTAACATAGGAATGTTCCAGAATATATATGAGATAAATTGGAGAGATGATGAGAGTCAAAATGATTAAGAAAATGAGAAGTCAAGAAGTTCAAAAAAGGCAGGGTCTGGGGCAGAGAAGAAAATTATTACTCAAGTCTTGAATTCACAGTGGAAGTGAGAAAATAAACAAGGGTAAAAGAAGTTGGTGATGGTAAGAGAAAAATGGACTGGCCACGTGGACATACATTCTTTAAGGAAGGGCAATGACTTCAAAAGATATAAAACAGTAGTTTTCATGGTAAGCTAGGGAATACAATTCTAAGAAGAGATAATTATTAACTCATATGCATAACCCTGTAGCATCTCAGGTTTGGACATTGGCATTCAAGCCTGATTTTCACCAAATTAAAAAGCTCAGGGATCACTGAGAGCAGTTGGCATATTCCAAAATTTGACCCAGGCTGTTCTCTTTTCAATTTCTGGCCAGCTCATTGTCCATCTCTATTTACTATCTAAGAAAGATTTGCTGATGCACCAACTCAGTGTGCTATTGCCCATCTGTAGGTCATAGTCTCATAAAGATGACTTTTTTCATTCACTTTGGTCTTTAATATGGTAGTGATAAAATTCTATCCAGCCTAGCACACTTGTTGTTCCTCAGCCTTGATTCATCTCTCATCTCTGTGTCTGTATGTTCAATGATCCTATACCTGTAATATACCTATTTGGCATGAATGACGTGGACCCCACACCATAACTTTTTTAGAGCATGAGATTCTGCTTGTTCTTTGGGCTGTTTTCTCACTATGCCTCTCCCTCACACCAGTAAGTATAATACTTTCAGAGAAAGATAACCATTATACAATTTAGACACATTGAGTCCTAGAGATATAATACAGATATCCCTGTTTTTCATGTTGTGAAATAATCTACATATTGCTTACACTAGAGAAAAATTAATAGAGGAGATAAAGTGAAGAATCCACATTGACTCTATTCCTTCTATGGTGGTGGGTATCCATTTTCATCATCAGTTCCTTTGAGTTGTCCTAGATCCTTGACATAGTTGTCATTCACAGTTGATCAGGGTACATTATTATTGTTATTTTGTTCTTCTGGTTCTGCTCATATTACTTTGCATTACTACATATAAGTCCCATAAATGGATTCTCTATTATTAATCAATAAGCTAGCGTTTATTTTTTTTTAATTTTTTTTAACCCTTGTACTTTGGTGTATTGTCTCATAGGTGGAAGAGTGGTAAGGGTGGGCAATGGGGGTCAAGTGACTTGCCCAGGGTCACACAGCTGGGAAGTGGCTGAGGCCGGGTTTGAACCTAGGACCTCCTGTCTCTAGGCCTGACTCTCACTCCACTGAGCTACCCAGCTGCCCCCTTAAGCTAGCATTTATTAAGTGCCTAATAAGTGCCAGGCATTGCACTAAGTTTAAGGGATAGGCTAATAGTCCTTGTAAATAACTATGTATAAATATGATTTTTGTTGTTTGTCTTGCATTTTTCATATGACAAATGACATCATGGCATGATGTCTTGACTTCCTCATGAATTGGATACAATGATGCAGAGTTGTGCAAAATTGTTAGCTTCACTCTCTTCCAGAATCAACAAAGTCCAATGGCAAGGCAAAAATAAAAATTATTGGTGATAGCCTGGGATGCATTGGATGACTTTGGCATCTTGGATGTCTGACCAAACTAAATGTTCCACAGAGACTGCTTCAGCCACCATCATGGCCATTGGAACAAATTATTCTCATCTACCCATTTCACTTGAGGATGCATTCATGTGCTGGGGGGTAAAGGGGAGTTACCAGCAGTCCAGTTCCCCTCGGGGGCAGGAAAATTGAGTGAAAATGGAGTAAGAGACCCAGTAGGTTTGCAGTGGCTGATCTGAAGTGCTATCTGTTGTTTTTAATCTTTATATCATTTTCCTCAAGATTACATCAATGTTGGCATGAATTTCATTCCCACTATACATCTTATCTGTGGAGATAATGTTTTAGGTATATTTGATGTATCTCCTGGGCCACAGTGGTGAGAAAGATTAGACTTTTTCATGGGAGACAGTTTCTCCATATTTCATTCATTGTTCTTTTATGTTAAAATATTGTACTGAATTGGGTCTGGGAGGGGGGAAACTTGGAGCCTGGTCTGACCTGTTTTTTGCAAGCACCTGTATATGGGAACCTGAGTTAGCGAGTTTTAAAATATTTAACATTAAATCACTATATGCTGGTATGTTGTGAAGTGACTTCAGTGGAAGTTTCTGTATTATAACATATAAGTATGGGGTTTATTTAGGGGTTAATGGGAAGTCTGTGGGTGGTCTTGCCATTATCCTGTATTGGTTTTCTGTGTTTCCCTGGGGCTGAGTAAGGTTACTGATTACAATAATTTCAGTAAGAGGGAATGTTAGTGAGAAAAAAGTCACATAGGGGAAACTGAGTGGAACATCCATCCTCCTGACACCTGCTGTGTTTGTTTTCAGAGATGGTGATGAGCTGTGCTAAGTGTCACAGGCTTTGATGGCTCCTTGCATTCATGTGTTTGAGGTTTAACTCGTCAAGGAGTTTAAAATTATTGGCTTTAAATCTCAACCTGTTATAACCCATCTCTTCAGATGTTTTTACTGTGATATGTTCACTGTGCATGCTACAGCTTCCTGGAGCTGCAGGTCATTGTTGGTTGAGAGGTGGACACTAAGACTAGATGAATAATCTTGAAAAAGGATGAATGATCCCACTGAACAATGGTTCTAGTCCTCCTTGAATGTCCCATATACCCTCAAACAAGAAATAGATAGGATAATCATGAATGCATTGGGGAGGATAATCTTGGAGAGATGGTGCTAAAATTAAGGAGGACTGGGAAAGGCTATTTGAAAAAGGTGGGCTTTAACTGAGACTTGACAGGAAATAGAACTAAGGAAGAGAGAATTCCAGAAATGAGAACAGTCAGGAAAACATGTAGAGTTGAGAAATTGAGTGTAGTGTGAAAGAAATGGCAAAGCGACTAGTGTCAGTGGAGCACAGAGTCCATGGAGAAGAGTAAGGTATAAGACTGGGAAGGCAAGAAGGGAGTGACTATCAAGGACTTTTTAAGGCAAGTAGAGGAATTTTTATTTTTTCCTGGCGGAAAGAGGGTGACAGTGGACTCTACAGAATAAGATATATGGTATGGTCAGACTTTTTTGAGATAGATGCATTCAAATGACCTCAGTGACCTCCACCCTCAATCATTCCTCCTTTTTCAAATTCTTTCACTTTTATATTCAGTCATTGTAAACAATCTTTGTTTTCCCACATTTTATCTGAAAACTCACTTTATTCATGTTAAAATATCATCGTCTTTTAAAATAATTCTTTTTATGAATTCTTATATGAATATATATATGAATTTTTATGAATTTATGCTTCCATTTGAAATAAAACTGTTCATGTACACAAGGATAACCTTCACAATTTGATGTAATTCTTTCCTTTACACAACAGTTCATCTTTTGTTGTTCCCCAAGTTTATTTTATGCCTCTTTTTTTGCAACTAACTTTCTCATTTACAAATAGGCAATACCTCTCACAGTCAATGAATTTCCCATTATAAGAAATGCAAATATGTATAAGTATCATCAGATGGATGTTGATATCATTGATTATGCATTAAGTCCAACAATAAGATGAAACATATCTATGCCTGTCACTATCACTCATGTATACAAGTTTAGGAAATCTTCCACAGAAGAGCCACTAAAAATTCTTGATATCATCCTTGAGAACTTGAGGATATATGAATCTCAGTTATCCTTGGTTCTGGTAATATTACTGGGTCACTAACTTTTTCAGTACCTCATGACAGTATGGAGGTGATTTTTACTTCTGAAATCTATATTCTCAAAATACAAGGTTTGATTGCTTATATCAGTGATGGGCAAACTATGGCCTGCAGGCCAGATGTGGCCCCCTGAAATGTTCCTAATCTGACACATACAATGAGTATTCATATAATGAATTCATACAATGAATACAATGAAACTTTGAAAGAGTTGTCTTAGAAACAGACTGACCGATGAGCATTTCCTTTCCTTTGGCCCCCTCTTTAAAAAGTTTACCCATCATGTGCTTATAATATGCTTTATTGAAAAGGCTTTGAACACAATCCCAAAACACACTATGCCTCCTTTTTGACATATTGTATAACTAACCTTTGATGCTTAAAATTCATTTCAATTCATTTATTTATTCGGTATTCATGTAAATAGATAAAAATGAAGTGTAAACAAAAACCACAACGTACAAAATCAATGCAGCATTATAGATGAGAATATCAATTAAATCAAGATCCTGATTAACTAAAGAACTGATAATGGTCAAAGAGAAATATCCAAAACATACCTCCTTAGTTTCAGTAGTGTTGTGGAGGATTCCTGATGTACATTACTGCTGTATATTTTATAAGATGAGTGCAATATAATCCTTTTGAAAAATTAACTCATATTCTTTGCTGCAAAGGAATATTCAGTTTTTAGGGAAGGGAAATTTCCTGTAACGAACAATGTTTAAAACATAAACATTTTAACCAACAAATTAAAAAACAAAATAAAACCACAATGTGGTTGGTTAATAATACATATTTTGTCTATCATTTCAACCCCTGGATTCTAAGATTAAAGACAGATTTCAAGGTTATAGCCCTACAACATCTTCATTTATAGTTGATATAAAGAAAATGTCTAAGGGACTTGCCCAAGGTCACAAAGGTAGGAAATAGCCAAGGTAGAATCCCTCATTTCCCCCACAGAACTAGGTTATTTTCAGTTGTATCCTCACAAGAGTAAGAGGAAAGAGTCATATGAACTATTAAGAAAGAAAATATAGAGACATATAAAGAAAATTAAAAGATAAGATGATTCTGTTCTCCATTTTTATGATCCTGTCTTGATAGGAACTCTGTTTATTTTAGAAGATGATGTGCAAAAGGATAAATACTTGAACAAAGGCCTTGAATGAACTTACCTCTGTCAATATGCTTTTTTGTTCACAATTTGCACTTGTTTAAAGATTGTTACATTTTGAAAATGTCAAACCTGCACAGTGATTCACTTGATATTCCCAGATGTCATTATGATGTGTAATACCATCATTTTCAGATAATTCTTCATTTGACATTTACACGGATACTGTTCTGAATGTGTATTCTGTTGCTGCCCTAGGATCGCTAAAGTGGAGGGGAAGTGGACCTCTGTAAGGTTCATTCAGATTAACAGTGTCACATGGCAGCCAAAAAAAGTATATTTTGGGAAGAGAGGCACCGCATCCAGGATTAAGGAGGTAACAGGCCCACAATAAAGTACCAAAATGTGACTTTTATGTTTGGTGCTGCTTGGAGGGCTTTGCTCAGATATTCTGCCATTTAAGGAAGATGCCCAGGCCATTCATCTCATCATTTCCCACCTAGCTACTCTTGGATTTCATAATTTCCATTTGCTCATTAATCTGCAAGATGAAATCAATTCCATAACTTCTACTTCCTCAACTCTTCTTTGTCTTGGCTATAGGGCTTCACCATGCCCCAACCTGGGTATCTTTGATCCCCCTAATTTCCACCTGCTTTTAATATGTTGTCTTCTTCCCCTTCCCCAACTACATTGGATTTGGAGTTCTTAAAAGTAAGGGACTCTTAAACCTTTCCTTGTATCCACAACATTTAGTCTATCACCTGGTACACTCTAAGTGCTTAATAAATGTTTATTCACTGATAAGCTGGAGAATGTACAGAGGAAGATAGATAGGATATATAAAGGTATTCTCATCATCCATTTGAGACTCACTTGAAAGTACCTTGGAGAAGGGAACTTGAGTTTGAGGGGAGGAATTTATAGTGACCACTCAAGATTTGAAAAGCTATACTAGAAAAGGATTAGGCTTCCTCTTCAAGACTCCATGTAGAAAGTAGAATTGTGAGTTGTAGCTGGAAGTTACAAAGAGTAGATTTAAGCTTAATATAAGAGGAAAAATCCTTAATAAGGTGAATTAACAGAAGAATAGAATGATCTTTACAGCTAAAAATAGAGGGGCTTTTATTGATCTCAGGGGCAATAGGAAGTCACTGGACTTAAGTGGTATAGTCACATGGTCAAACTAGCACCTAAGGAAAATTGTGTTAGGAGTAGTATATATAATGATCAGTAATGGGGACAGATTTGAGAAGAACGAGGTGACTGTTCCATTTATCAAGCTGAGAGGTGATGAAGACCTGAACTGACAGTAGTTTCATGTCTGAAGAGAAAGATCGGGTGCAAGATATGATGCAGAGGTAGAGGTGGCTTGGATATATGAGACAAGGGACTGTTAAGGGCCAAGGATAATACTGAGGTTAAAATCTTTAAAGCTGGAAGGATTATCATGCCTTTGATAAGTAGAAAAGAGAGGAGGATAATGGCGAAAAATGAAGGATTCAGTTTTGGGTACTTTGAGTTTAAGTTTTGCTGGGGCATCTAGTTTGAAATATACAAAAAAGCTATTGGTGATATAGGACCGAATATCAGTGGTAATGGCTTGAACCCACATCTCCCTAATTTTGAGACCAACTCCTAATCCATTAAAGCACTTGTATTTTATGAAATTTTTAAAGTATATCATCACATAAGTTAAACTTTTAACACTGAGATTAAGCAAATTTTCCAATTAAGAAAATTTTAAATAAATTATATCTTGTTTAGCTTAGCAATTGTCACTTTTCTCTGATCATCTCTACCTTTAAGAGAACTACCTATATAATAAATGCTACATATTTTTAAACCGTTACCTTCCATCATAGAATCAATACTGTTTCTTGGTTTCAAGGCAGAAGAGCAGTAAGGGCTAGGCAATGGAGGTAAAGTGACTTGTCCAGAGTCACCCCACTAGGAAGTGTCTCAGGCCAGATTTGAAGCCAGCACCTCCCATCTCTAGACCTGACTTTCAACTCACTGAGCCATCTAGCTGCCTCCATAATAAATAGTATTTTAAAGACAAAAAAGAAGAGAAAAAAATAAGCATTATTGATCAATACCTCAAAAAGTCTGACATATGTGTATATTTATGTATTTTTATATGTTCCTGACTTTAAAGGTCAGCTTTTTTACATTGTCCTACATAGATACATGCATACATGTGCATGTAAAATTCATGTATGCAACACATACACAAAATAGGTCTATGGATATATGTTTCTGCCATATGTACTTTTTTGTATATATGTGAATGCATATACACATACATATATATGAAATTATTATGTATGTATGTACATATCTAGCTGTCTCCATAGGAGTAGGTATCTGTGTTTCTGTGTGTGTGACTAACTTTGAACAAGTTGCTCAATCTAAAGTATCCTTTCTTTTTCCATTTGTGTAATGAGGAGATTAGACTTCCTAGATGATCTAACTTCCAATAGTTCCACCTATTCCAAAGCAGAGTAGGTTGCCTTAGGAGGAAGTGGATAGCCTTTCTAAAACCTTTACCTTCTATCTTAGAATCTATACCGAGTATTGGTTCCAAGGCAGAAGAATATTAAGGACTGGGTAATAGGGGTTAAGTAACTTGTCCAAGGTCATGAAGCTAGGAAGTATCTGAGGTCAGATTTGAATCCAAGACCTCCCATATCCGTTCCTGGCTCTCTATCCACTCAGCCACCTAGCTGCCTCAGATACCCTCTTAATTACCAAAGGACTTGGATGGATGTACCTCTCATTGGATCCATTTTGGAAGGAGAGTTTTTCTAGGTAGGAGATAGTCACTCTGGTTTCTTAACCTCTCGACATGTTACAATTTGTGATATTAAGTCTCTTGCTTCTATATCCCCAGAGTCTGCAATTTCAGAGATGTGATGATGATTTTACTGGCCTAGCTTATCTTCTCCACAGTAAATTTTGACACCTGTCTCTAAAGCTAATCTTGCGAATAGAATTATATCATCATATTTGCACAGTGGTAACATATGGAGTATCCCTGGTTAGTTCTCAGGATGTGAATTTCCTTCTCTCTGTATGCACAGACTATGACTGCTTTTGATTACACAGATGATTTCCCAATCTAAATATCTTGTGCAACTCCTGCCATCCAAACTTCTCATCGAAACAGAAATATTCATGTGAATTGGTATTTGTTAGTAGCTAATTATGATCTGTTAGTGTTATAATGCAGCTGTGCTGCCTGGTAGCTCCATCTGCATCTGAGAGGAGGCTCTAATGGCTAATGCGGGGGAAAAAAATCAAGCTTAATCTAACCAACTCAGAGGAAATCATGCGCAAGGAGCATGAGAGATGAGCCAGGAGTACATGTTCAAATCTCATCTTTGACATTCCTACTTCTGTCTGTATGACCTTGGCAGCAAGACACTTTATTTGCCCGGCCTAAGTTTCTTCCTCTATAATAGAGAATGTTTGGAAAAAGCCTCTACAGGATCTTCAAGCTTTAATAATCTAAATATTTGTTAAGCAGTCATTAGTATAAAACATTGTACTCTGTACTTCTGGAGGGGAGATGTTACAAATACACATAAGTTTTGATCTCCACCTGAGGAAGCCAGTGAAAACTGGATGAGAGTTTTGTGAAAATATTGTAGAAAAGATCCTCTGACAAGCCAAGACAGAATGAGCTAGCCTCCAAGATAATACTCAATTCTCAGGCACTCTGTCTGATTTTGGAAAGGAAGGAAAATAATACTATTGTTTTTAGAACTATATAAATATCTTAGAATCATATATGTTTCATGTGGAATAATTTTATCTCCTCCCTCATGTCCTCCATCATGATCTTGCCTTCTTGGCCTGGACCCCAAACTTGCAGCTATGTATGTGTGGGTATGGAGGTTCATATTGTTGCTGTTTTCAGCACTACTCTTCCTCCACCCATACACCCTGATCACATCCCTGCCTGATCCTCCTTGCTCAGTTTAGTCATCTGGATACCAATCACCCTTCTCCTTAGGTTCCAAATCTTTCTGGTTAGACTCTATACTCAGTGAATCCCAAAAGGATTTAATTTCAAGAAGGTTCAAGAACTTGCTGTTGCTTGTATAAGTAAATATAAACTTCTCAGTTTGGCATTTAAAGATGTTGACAATCTACCTCCAAGATAGTTGTCTAGGATAAATACATCAGTTCAGACATGAGAAGCTGGGATCAAATCAGTTTATTTGCTTTTTTGCTAATACAATATGCTATTTCTCATCTCTGGTTCTTTGCACGGTCTATCCACCACAACCAGAATACCATCTCTCCTTACCTCTTCTTCATAATCTCTATTCAAGTGGTCCTTGTTACATAAGACATTCTCTGACTTCTCCCCACCTTTAATAACCTCCCTAGACTGTTTTTTAATTACTTTTCATTTATTTTTAATGGATTCCATTTCACATATTATCCCCCATCAATAGAATGTAGAAAATTTTAATTGGGGGCTTTTTCCTTTTTGTCTTTTTTTTTAACATTTATTAATATTCATTTTTAACATGTTTATAGTTTCCCTCTTTATGTTCAAGTCGTTCACCCATTCTGAATTTATCTTGGTGTAGGGTGTGAGATGTTGATCTACACCTAATCTCTCCCATATTGTTTTCCAAATTTCCCAGCAGTTTTTGTCAAATAGTGGATTCATGTCCCAAAAGTTGGGCTCTTTGGGTTTATCATACACTGTCTTGCTGATGTCATTTATCCCCAGTCTATTCCATTGATCCTCCTCTCTATCTCTTAGCCAGTACCATATTGTTTTGATGACTGCTGCTTTATAGTATAGTTTAATATCTGGTACTGCTAGGCCCCCTTCCTTCACATTTTTTTTTCATTATTTCCCTTGATATTCTTGATCTTTTGTTATTGCAAATAAAATTTGTTATAGTTTTTTCTAATTCAGTAAAGAATTTTTTTGGTAGCTTGATAGGTATGGCACTAAATAGGTAAATTAATTTGGGTAGAATTGTCATTTTTATTATGTTAGCTCGTCCTACCCATGAGCAATCAATAGCTTTCCAATTGTTTAGATCCAGTTTTATTTGTTTGGAAAGTGTTTTGTAGTTGTTTTCATATAATTGCTGTGTTTGTTTTGGTAG